>NC_079901.1:12470594-12577052 GCF_024868665.1 Triplophysa rosa | reverse complement strand
TGAAGATTAAGCAGATGTGGCGTTTGGCGTTATATGATGTTCTTGAGAGATTTAGGGTTTAGGGTTAAGGGGATGTTGTGTACCAGTATCAGTCGAGAGTGATGACCACGACAGACAGCAGAACTCATATATTTAACTGCTGAACGTGAACACTATTAGAAGACTGGGCTTTGGTTAGGGTGGTGAACTGATCATTGAGAAAGTGACGACGATGAGCCTCCAGTGCAAGAATGTAAGCACCTGTCATGTGCCCAACCAAACGTTAAGTGCAGAAATTTTGCGTAATGTTTCCGAAGGCCTGATGGTTTTAGGTTTGGGTGGCAGTGCTGCAGTAGCTCAGGGGGGGTCATGGCAACTGTTATTTACTGACTGTCTGCTTCATTTCCCACAATGCAACCTGGCTTTGTTACTCGCACTCAGGGGGCTACAATCGCTCTGTGTCACGGCTGCAGGGCTGCTGTGGCAAAACGATGAAAAATAAAAAAGAGAAACATTTAGATCATTTATTCAGACTGCGGTGGCGTCCTCTGGCAACGCGCCGATGTGATGCTGCCTGTGGTCTGACTCTGACACGTCACATGCATGAAAGTAACACCACATGAAAAACATTTAGTCAATAGAATGTATCATCATCACTCAATCATAGTTTACTGTAAGTACATCCTTTAAAACAAGATTGTGTCAGAAATCCACCTCAATCTTTGAGTTTCACTCAATGCATATAAGAGGGTCACATTCTCACACTGCACACTGAAAACCTGTTTGGCTTGTGCAGCAAAGATTTTACCACTGGGAGGAGCAATGTTACCAGAAATTCTATTCAAATTTATTTCTATGGAACTTTCAAAATTGTACTCATTGTTGCAAAGCAACTTTACACAGAACTTACTTCACTTTTTTACTATAACACACGTGTGCGTTTTTAGCTGGGTCGTGGCTTCCAGGGAACAGCAAAACAAGAACACAAGATAAGCTGAATAAACACACTAAATCACTTGTCAGCATCTGATCAATGCATACAAGTAAATAAATACATTGTTTTGGGTTAATACAACAACAGATTCATATATAAAGAAAGTCTTTTAAAAATTGTTCCGGGTCTTTTATTGCACTAAAACACACCGATGTATAAGGTGTTCAACACCACCTGGTGGACAACTGAATCACAACCATCAATACAAGTCACAGATTTATAACAGTGTAGTTTGTTTACTCGTAGCTTGTGTGAATAAAGGTGTGCACTGGTGGGCGATACTGTAAAATTTAGTATCGATCCGATACCAAGTAAATGCAGGGCCAGTATTGCCGTATTAATGATGAATGCATCATTAATATGCTAAATCTGAATACATTTTCATGACCACTAAAATATTTTGTGATTTGTGCTCTTAATGTGCCTGTAGGCTAATTAATCATGTAGATGTTAAAACACTGGACATAATTTAAACCAAATAAATCTATTTATTTTGTTATTTATTCCTGCAATCGAATTTGCAAACATGAACTTTGCACCAAATTATTGCTGGAAAATAGTAACAATAACAGATTAACAGAACAGAAAAACGATATTTAACAAAATGTCTCGTTATCCCAGTACTACTTCTCTAGCTTTAAAAAAAAAACAAAGTGCACAAAATTATTACTCAAGAACAAAGATTTTAAAACTGCCTTTCCGTTTTTGTTCAGTGTTATGTTTAGACAAAATAATACAACAAATTAACATGTTTCCCTTTCATTACACTTTTTTAAGTGAATTTATAAACAAACTGCACACTATTATTTAAGCACTTTATTTACTTTGTGTCTCAAACAATAAAGTACTTTCAATCTTTGGCTTTTTACCCCCAAAGGCCCACTGCCATACATCGCAGCTCGCAGTGTTTTTATTCACCGATGTGAAAAAAACTCCACACGATGCTCCTCTTCTTTTCGCTGGTATGGCGTTCGCGAGCGCATTATTACAAGGCGAGAGCGCATTCTTGTCATACGAGCGCGCGAATCTCTCCGCTCGCACGCCGATTTCCTTTGCTCGTGCACAAAACTGGACGCGCGCTTTCAACTATACGCTGCTCTCTTATGAATTTTCTCTCCTCTCGCTCAGTGAGCGTGTGCGCACTCAAAATGCGTTCCGTGCGTCCACGAATCCTTCGGTACTCTTGCTCTCGAGAGGTCCTCCTGCGTGTTCCAGGCATTATAGGCTGTCAAAAGTAGTCAACCAATCAGGGATAGGCTTCCACGGCGGGCCAATGAAAATGCGACCTCTTAACTACAGTAGGCCTAATTGTTAAAAATGCTTGATGAAAATATGAAATAAAATCACTGTCAAAAATAAACGTACGTAACTGAAAGAATTTGTGTGTAATATTATTTTACTCGTGCGTAATTTAAAAGAGTGTATGTAATTCAGCTTTTTGTGAGACTTGAATTCCAAAATCGTCGGCCAAGACAATTTACAAGTACGACATTTTGGTTTGTTTGTTAGAGTACAACTTCAGATTCTACGACTATGACATTTTACAGACACAACCACAACTCTTTCACATGCACGAAGTGCAAATTACGAACACGAAGCGCTGTGCGCGAAGAGACTGTCAAAAATACGTCATCAAGGTCACAGGCATTACTATCAGAGGGAAGATTGATCGATTCCATCCACGTAGTGCGCATGCGCCCCCGCTTAAACCACTAGCGCCAAAATGACAGCTCAACAGCCAAGCGCTCACTCATCGTCTCAGGTAAGTTTTTCTTTTAATTCGGACATGATTAACAGTTACTTATTACTAGTAACAGAGAGGATTTTTGCCGAGTAAGTTAATATTAATGAGTTATTTGATTTACAGGGACCGTTGATGACGCACTTGCTAGAACGCCTCAGGTCACGAATTAGTGCAGTTTTAGATGGCCATCAGCTGGACTTAGACTATTTTCAGTATGTTGTCAATCTAGAAGTGTTTATTTTTTCATCAGCCTCCACTATTTGTGATGTGCCTATTTATATTTTGGATACCCTCATGGATCTACAACGAAAAATCCATTCAGCTCTTTCCCAAGAGATGGTCCCAGTTCTTACGAGGGAATGTAGTGGTGGACGAGGTCGACCTAAGTTTATTGTTTCCGAGGAAATGCTGTCCCGGCTCATTGAGATGTCTTTACCAGCTTCTTGTATTGCAAACATTTTAGGAGTGAGCCAGTCAACGCTCTTCCGCCGAATGCGTGACTTGGGTTTATCTGTAAAAACTACGTATAGCACCATGTCTGACAATGAATTGGATAATGCCATTTTGTCCATCAAAAGAAGACTACCAAATGCTGGATATAGGATGGTGAAAGGTTGCCTGCAAGCAGACGGACATAGAGTTCAATGGAACCGTATAAAAAAATCCATGCACAGAGTGGATGCCCCTGGAATTTTGGAAAGGATGACACAGCTGGGGTGCATTGTTAGAAGGTCATATTTTGTGCAAAGTCCATTGTCCTTAGTCCATATTGACACGAATCACAAGCTCATAAGGTATTGTCAGCCTATATAATTTTATGTACCAAAAGTGCAATATTATTTTAAACATGGTTTTACTTTCAAGGTACAACATCATCATATTCGGTGGGATAGATGGGTTCTCACGAAAGGTGAACACGTTTATTTCCAATCCAGTGGGATGCATGTAGATAGATAAACAAAATATAAATATCTATCTATGTTTGAATGTATTGAATATAATCCTTTTTTTTGCATAGATCATGTACTTGGAACCAGCAACAAACAACCGTTCAAACACTGCCCTATCATTCTTTCTGCAGTCTGTGCAAAAGCATGGCTGGCCTTCAAGGTAAGAGAAAATAGTTTTCCTGCTCCTCACTTCCTTGTTTAGTTAAACGTGTAATTCTATTTTCTTAACATAATGGGGTGGATTCCCGGAAAGGGTTTAAGGCTAGTCTCAGATTAACTTGATTGTTAGAGGTGTCTTGTTTGAAAACTACTCGCACTGACATATCTTAAAATATGTCAGTGTGATTGATTTGTCTCAAGATGTACACCAGTTATGTTTTTTGTAAAGTATGTTTTTGAAAACAACTTAAATATTCTAATTTAACTAAGGTCTAGTCCTGGTTTAAAATAATCTCTGTCCGGGAAACCACTCTAAGGCAGTCATGCAGATTTAACTTCTCTCTCCATCCCTCCATTTTAGGGTCCGGGCTGATGAAGGTGTGGAAAATGTGGCAATTGCAGAAACCATGTTTCATGTGAAAGGGACTGGAAGAGGAAGCTTCATTTCTGGGAAAAGCGTACATAACCAAAGGTAATATTAAATGCATATTTATTGTAAATTTTAATGAGTTAGGATGTCACACTATCTGTTTAATTTATTGTTAACTGGAACATTTTGTATTCTCTAGAATCGAACGCCTGTGGCGAGATGTCTGGGTCAGTGTAACTCAGCTGTATTACGAAATACTTCACAGCCTTGAGGAAGATGGCTTGTTGGACTTGTCAGATTCCCTTCATGTGTTCTGTGCACATTATGTGTTCCTCCCACGTCTGGAGCGTGACCTCCACACTTTTTCTGAAGGCTGGGACAATCATCCATTACAGTCTGAAAGTGGGCTCACCCCTTACCAGCTGTGGATAATGGGACACATGCACAACTCATCTGGTGACGATGAAGAGAATTCGCAGGTTTGTTTTTTTCTCTGCATCATGCAAAAACACAATTTGACAATATAACTCAAGCATAAAGTATTTTTTTTATTTCATTTAAGAATTTGCAACTGTTTGGAACAGACTGGGAGACATTCGATTGTGTGACAGATGATGATGTTGGAGTTCAAGTTCCAGAAATTGAGTGCCCACTCACTCCTGCTCTGATGGAAACCGTAAAATCCATGTTTAATCCTCTTGCAACATCTGACTGTTATGGCAGAGATATTTATATATCTTTGGTTCAATATTTTGAAAGTCTTTAAATACACAAACAGCTGTGTGAGATCATTTTAAATGTTCATTTAACAAACATTGTGTACATGTTAACAACTGTGACTGTAATGAATGTAAGTCATTTGTAATTGAACATTCTAAAAATGAATTGAATTTGAATTGTTTTATTAACATGAAGATACTACTGTCAAATGCTGCTTTTGTGCCAATAAACATTTTACAAATTAAATTTGTAAATGAAATGTCACAACACTCAATATTTTGTATCGATTCATTAACATGAAAAATCTCTTGTCACATACTGTCTAAGAAACATTGACTCAAAGAGAAGCTGAACATTGATTTCAATATCAAAGACATTTTAAACATTATCAAATGACTCGCCATATTTTATAGCCATTCCCATAACACTTTTAAACTCATTCAGTGTTTTCGGGTGAGCTGTGGGAAATGTAATTGTGCGAGTACATGCGCTTACAGTTGGAAAACACATAGTATGAAGTGTGTCACAGTGATGTTGAAGTCCTTCTGGTCGCTGGGAAGAATAGGCTTATGTCTCTGGCCAGTCATCCATTGCATAACTTTACCAGCAGTCATTTGTTCACCTTCTTAAAAAAAGAGAAAAAATTTGTGGAATGAAAACAAGACTAACAGAACTAAGTATTTTGTGCTATTATAATATACATACCACAATCTTCAATTTCCTGTAGGAAGTCCTGGAGAAAGTTCATTACATTGATTTCTTTGCTGTATTTCACGGAACCTTTCTCACTGAAGACGGGGTGGGAATTTTCCAGAATGAAGGCTGCATCCACCTTAAATAAGAGATTGTGTTAGCATTTCTGCATGTCACACTTAACATGCCCCTTTATAGAAATACCCTAAGAACAAAAATGGCTTACCCGGTCATCTTTTTCCCCTGGTACAAACAGTGGTAGACATAGGTCTGGATGCATTCCCATGACCTTCTGGAGATCATAGAGCTGTAGGCCTTTTCGAAGCTGCTCTAGCATTGGAACAACTCTCATAGTGGAATGTAGAACAATGGCCCTAGAAGGAATATTTGTGGTTGTCCATTAAAAAATAACTCCATTAATTTAGTAGAAAACTAACTAAAAATAAATGTATGATTGAATTTAACTCCATTTTGATGTACTATCCATGTGATAAACTTTTTCATACGAATACATAGTTGAAGTTAAAGGTACACCGTTTCTGTACTTTTTAGAGAATATAAAGTATAGTGCACCTGATGATGTTGCTTTTCATGTCAACAGACACCTTTCCAGTGTATCCACAGCCTACAATCTCATCAGTAAGCTCACTCATGTCATCTGTTGAGTGACATGAGTTAACCTGAATACAGAACTAGAATACAGTGTTATTGGCATCCCTTATTTACTTTTAGAGAGCTAAACATTACTATACATAACTTGCATATTTCTGGTAATAATTCACCTTGTCAATAAGCAGTGAAAATTCCAAATCTGTGACATCACTGGTAGACACCCGTATACTGTCATGATCTCCAGAGCAAAGATATTGGAAGCACCACTCGCGCAAAAACACAGGTGGTGGTCCACCTTGTGCCAGACTGACTGCCATGATTTCTCCTGCACTCCTAATACCACAGTGGATGAAACAAAACCTTAAAGGGATAGTTCACCCAAAAATGAATATTCTGTCATCATTTACTCACCCTCAGATTGTTACAAACCTGTATACATTTCTTTGTTCAGCTAAACACAAAGGAAGATATTCTGAAGAATGTTGGCAACCAAACAGATCTCAGCCCCATTGACTCCCATAGTATTTATTTTCCCTACTATGGCAGAAAATGGGGGATGATATCTGTTTGGTTACTGACATTCTTCCAAATATCGTTCTGTGTTCAGCAGAACAAATAAATATATACAGGTTTGGAACAACCTGAGGGTGAGTATGGAATTTTAATTTTGGGGTGAACTATCCATTTAAATCAGTCTAAAATGTTTATTAATGTGTAAACTGAGCAAAGCTTGCATACCTGAGTAGTTACGATCCAAGCTGTTGAGACAATAGACAGGATTTTTCCCTCTTTTATCTACACCACTGATAAACAGTCTCGTTTCAATGACTGCAATCATTTCTAGACAACAAAGACAATTTAAATTATACAAAGTGTCTGTTTTTAAAAATAAAACATTTCATAATAAGCAAAGTTAGCTGTACCTGTTAGGAACTCCTTGCTAAGAGCACCAGAGTCAACACCTGCTTCGCCAAAAAAGGTAACCTTCAGTCTGCATTTTGGAGAAGTTTTCTTTTGACGCTGCCACTGCTGCATGCCTCTTTTAAAGATGTCACTCCGAGAAACGCAGATGGGAAAGGTGTTGGTTTGATCAACTTTACTGCTTATCCAATTTAAAATCTCCCCAGAACTTCAAAATAGAAATAAACAAACCTGAAACATGAAGTGTATCAGCAAAGCAAGACAGTTTAATATAACATTTTTACCTTTGAAGTGTATTCATTGGCTCAGTTAAGTTGATCATATCAGTTTCATGATATTCTGCTGTTCTGCACAAAGACAAAAATAAAAAGTAAATGCTTTAACTTGACAGTTTATTATTTCAAGTTGCAGGATAGGAAACATTTAAATTATTAATATTAGATAAAACAATAAGTAAGACTAAAATCCTTTTAGTAATTTACCGTAATCCACAGTGGGCTGCGTGTATCTCAATAACATCACTATTAAATATGTCCTTGCACAGTGGACACTCTGCAGTCTGATGTGACATTCAAATACAGAGTTAAATTATATACATAATATAATTCATAGTTCCTAAACAATGGTATAATTGTTTAGGAACTTATCCAATAAAGTGAAAATTCATATTAAAGATATAAATAGATCTTCTCACCTTCTCTGTCCAGACTTCATTTATATATGAATCACAACTTTCAAATTCTGGTGATTTTTCCAATTCCTGCAACCAGAAAAATCACATCAAAATTGTGTTTTGTTTTCATGGCTATGAAATATAAACAAAAGATCAGTATGTGCCAAATAATTGGAGCAAAAAGAAAATAAACACCTCTTTCAAAGTGTCAACATAACTTGAATTGTCTTCTTGTGGGGTCTTCTCCATTGACTGAAATTAAATTGAATCTCATCCACCTTATGTTTTCAGAGCTCATTTGTGACTACAATAAACACCTTAGACTTACATCATCACTTGAGGTACACAGATCCACCCATTTCATCTCACAGCTCTTTATATGCATTGGAAGGCACTGAAGAGGAACCATTTGGCTGCACATTGTACACTGGGCTTTGGGCATTTTCTCGAATTCTTTTGCATCAGGTGGTAATGGAGTTGTGTCGATTTGCTCTTGCAGTGGAACTATATACATTGTGCACTTCCCATTGCTGCTCACTGCTTTTAACTGCTGTCCATTATATCCATCTGGGTCAGGAGGGATGACGATCAATTTCCGCTGCCCACCTCCACCTCCAATTCAAAATATATAACGGAATATATAAATAAACAATCCACCAGAAAACTTCAACAGATAAAATCCATCCAATATCTTTAAACATCTATGACTTCAATTCACATGAGTATTATTAAAGGGATACTTCACCCAAAAATAAAAATTCTGTCATTAGATTAGTCCAAACCTGTATAAATTTCTTGAACACACAGGAAGAATTTTTTGGAAATATCGTCCGGTGTGTTTAGCAAAACAGATACATTTATACAGGTTTGGAACAATCTATGGGTGAGTAAATGACAGAATTTTCATTTTAGGGTTAAGTATCCCTTTAAGAGGAAGAGAGATAAAAAATCAAAACAATCTTACACACCAGAGCACTTGTGCAGTAACCATCCTCCACAGATATTTGCCAGTTTTGGATAGGCATTAACAAGCACCTCTGACAGCTTAATTATCAAAGGCAGAGTAAAACAGAGTAAGGAAATGCACCAATACACCAATTAAAAAAAAAGAAAAATAGCATTATCCATCCTACCTCTGAATGAGTGATGTTTTCTGTTATAGTTAATGATCTTCTCCCAAGTCCTGCAAGTGTAAGTTCTAGTTCTGACTCTCCTTTGGGTGTTCTTTCATATTGTTGGTCAAGTAGGAAAAAAACCATTAACAAGCTTTTCTCTGGGCGTTTATATGGTCCAAAACGTTTTTTACCCCTTACTTCCTTTCGGAAAAATCCCGGGAATGACCTAAACATATTTTTTAATCAGTTTAGAACATTTTAAACCAAAGAACACACAAACACACACACTTTTACTGTGCAAACTGTATTCTTCCAGTACAAACTGTATTCTATCAGTATGTTAAACACATAGACAAAAACAGTTTTTTAAAACAACAATTACAGTCAATCTCACACCTAGCCATTTCTTGCTGTACTGAGTGCCCATGATGGCAGTTTGACTTGGACCTTCTTTCTTGTTGTGCTGACTGTCCACTGAAACTTGACTGGTCCCCCTCTTTCTGTTGTCCAACACCAAGCTCTGCTGAATTAGGCCTGCCCTGTCTGAGTGGCCTCACGTTCCCTGGCGAACTTAAGGTGTCGGTCAACATCGACACTAGATTCTGTGCTGTGCTTAAGATGTCACCTAATGGTGCCTGATGAACAATTAAATTTGATTTTAACACTTAAATGAAGTGAACACTTGTATTATATGAATTTCAGTGCATGTACACCAAGCTGTTAGTAGGTCAACACTTAAAATTGGTAATTATTTTATGCATTTCATCTCGCTATAGGCTGCAGTGAAGACCTCCTAAACCAGTGTTAATCAGTTAGCTCGCGAGAGCAACTTTCCTACCCTAATAAAACGTGATTAAGCTTGTTTGTGTGTGTTTTATTAGGGTCGGGGGCTAAACTTGGCACGAAAGGGTTATCTCTCGCGCCAATAGTGAGTAACACTGTCCTTAACTGTTGTATTTGAGCAGCTATACATGTAACCGAATCTGTCTCTATAATATCACTCCTCTCTGTTACTAGTAATAAGTAACTGTTAATCATGTCCGAATTAAACGAAAAACTTACCTGAGACGATGAGTGAGCGCTTGGCTGTTGAGCTGTCATTTTGGCGCTAGTGGTTTAAGCGGGGACGCATGCGCACTACGTGGATGGAATCGATCAATCTTCCCTCTGATAGTAATGCCTGTGACCTTGATGACGTATTTTTGACAGTCTCTTCGCGCACAGCGCTGCGTGTTCGTAATTCGCACTTCGTGCATGTGAAAGAGTTGTGGTTGTGTCTGTAAAATGTCATAGTCGTAGAATCTTAAGTTGTACTCTAACAAACAAACCAAAATGTCGTACTTGTAAATTGTCTTGGCCGACGATTTTGGAATCAAGTCTCACAAAAAGCTGAATTACATACACTTTTTTAAATTACGCACGAGTAAAATAATATTACACACAAATTCTTTCAGTTACGTACGTTTATTTTTGACAGTGATTTTATTTCATAAAACATGGGCTATACACAGACAAGACTAAAGACTAAACAAGACTATGGAGTTATTCTGCGGACTATATTAAAAAGTAATTGCACACTGCATTTGCAAATGCGTTTTCTATTTGTCGTGTCAAAATTGTGACATAATTCAAACGCAAATGCAAACCGTTTTCATTTGCATTTACGCGAACGTACAATGTCTGCCAAATTTCAAAAGGAAAAGCAAAGTCTATTTGCAAATGAATTACCTGTGTCTTACGAGTTACGACCCTGCCAAATTTAAATCGCAATAGCAATTCCCCATATGCCATTTCACTTCCTCTGGCGTCGCGTATTAAGCCTGCCAAAACTCAAATGAAATCGCAAATGCCTTTGCATTTGCTTTTCCTCTGACTTGTACAGAAACCTGTCAATCAATGGCGGGGGTGGGCTTATTCAACGGGGCGTGTTTGTATCGGGAAGTGACATCATTCACCGTCGCAGTGGTGGCAGTCAGTCCAACACCAAGGTGACACCGTCAGGGCGACACCGGTTGTGGCTGAAAGGGATTCAGCTACAGCTAAAAGCCAAAATAACAACAATGGAACAAATGAGGATCAGATGCAAGTTTCATATAGAGAAAATCTTTACAATGAATCACAATTGCGGTATTTAACAAGTATAATTTAAAGAAGTTCAATGGGCTCGATAAACGGATGAACACAAACAGTGGTCTGGTGATCTCAATGAGGTACCAATAAAAGTCATATTGAAGCCGTGTGAATTCATCATAATTACATTCATTTCTCAGGTTGGTGCATCACCTGATGGGCTCATTTACAGCACATGTTGTTGAAAAGGCTGTTCGGAAATTAAATTTTAAATACAGCAACAACTCCATCCAGTAATTTGTAGATGACAGCTACTTCTGTGTCCAGCAAACTCACTAAAACACTGGAGCACAAGTTTGTCTTTGTCTCACTATGTTATGATACACAAATAAAGAGATGTAGAATTCACGTACTTTTGTAATTTATTATTAACTTGTTATATGCATAATGAACAACAATGATAATGCAGGATGCTGTTTATTCATACAAAGTGAACATGTTTTGTTATGGTTTACAACACGTATTAATCATGATGCAAAATACGGTCACAGTGTTGTCAAGAAATGTCATGTCCTCGGAGTACTGTGAAAACGAATATCATAAACAAACATGTTTAGAGGAATGTTGCAGAAGGTGATGATTATTCATCCTGCACTGAAGTTTCACATGCTAAGTGATGCCGCTCTGAGCCCAGAGTTCCAGCGCGAGTTATTTCCAAACAAAAAAACTGAAAACTGCACTGTTTACAACGCCGATTGTGAGTGCAGTTGTAACTTCACTCCTAATGTGTTTATCTGTAGCACATGTACTGTATGTATCTACTTAAGTTCCAGTCCACGGTGAATGACGTCACTTCCCGATACAAACACACCCCGTTGAATAAGCCCACCCCCGCCATTGATTGACAGGTTTCTGTACAAGTCGGAGGAAACGCAAATGCAAAGGAATTTGCGATTTCATTTGAGTTTTGGCAGGCTTAATACGCGACGCCAGAGGAAGTGAAATGGCATATGGGGAATTGCTATTGCGATTTAAAATTGGCAGGGTCGTAACTCGTAAGACACATGTAATTCATTTGCAAATAGACTTTGCTTTTCCTTCTGAAATTTGGCAGACATCGTACGTTCGCGCAAACGGTTTGCAATTGCGTTTGAATTGTCACAATTTTGACACGAACAAATAGAAAACGCATTTGCAAATGCAGTTTGCAATTCCTTTTTAATATAGTCCGCAGAATCATTACATACAAGACACACCTGTGAACAATGAGACAATTAGGGCAGGGCTACTCAAAAGACTACAAATACCATGGACAATGACTACAACTAAAACTTCAATATAAAAGACATGACAGACCCACAGATAACCATATGTGTATATAGTGAAAACAGAGTTTAAAACCATGCTTACTACTTCACTAAAAGAGTTTGTACATATGCATGATTTAAAGTGTCTGTACAGTGCACACTTACTTACGCCAAGTTTATTTTTTTGCAGCGCAATTTGCACTAGGTGTGAATACCAATAGGCTAGATGTTTAAATTGCAGTAAGTTCAGTTCTGACACTTACATGATGGTCGCATGAATACGATTCCCTCTTATATAACAAAAGCTCGTGTTAATATTGTGATTTTAATTCATGGCACCTTTAAGTGAAAATAGCAGCATTTCCTAGTGATGCTATTTACACTAAACGAAAATAGCTGTATTTTCTTTGGATTGGTAGGCCCTACTTATTGCTGATACTAATTGCACCTCAGTATTGTTGTGCATTAAACAGTATCCAATAATAACAGAGTGTAAATCATTATATTCTTAAAAAAATATTAAAAGGATGGTAATTGAGATAATAAAGCCCTACACCTTTCCCTAAACCTAAACTTTATGAATAAAACTTATTTTCAAGTTTTAAATTAATTTTATTGAAAACAAATGCCTTCATGATCTGATAAGATATGTGATGGAAAAAGGTAAAAGAGCGAGGTCAACAAAAGGTGGATTTGAACCCAGATATCCAGTGTCAAAGCCATATCTACTGCACACTTTACACCTTGCACACTAGAGTCGCTTGTTGGTTCTTAACACTTGTTAAGATAACTGGTGGGCAAAATTAGTGTAAATAGTTTCTACCAACAAGTCGGGCTATTTGTACTCTGTGTAAATAGACACTCCAATTTTTTAATGATTGAACAAGCAATTTTAATTACTTTTCATCCAGTGCAAAAGTCAAGAAGGCACATTTGCTGTTATAACAAAGTTAGGGGAATAACTGAATTTCCTGAATACCTGAATAGATTATTTTTTTGTTTCAATTTCCTAGCTATTGACAGTTGGAATCTTCTCATTAGTTTACAAAAAGTCCTACTGAAACAGTTTAAATCATGCATCAGAAGATTTAATTTGCTATAAACATCCAAGCCAGGCACAATTGACAATTAACCTAAGATAAAAAGTCATGAACATTAAAAAAAACTCTTAGAAAACACAACAACAGTATAGAAAACAAGCAATTTACATAAAGAAGGTGGTGGTAAAAGCACATTTAGGGGCAGTTTCCCGGACAGGGATTAGTTTAAGCCAGGACTAGGCCTTAGTTACATTAGGATATTAAAGTCGTTTTTAAAACATATTAACATACCAAAAACTGGTAGTGGTGTGCATCATATATTTTAAGATAGGTCATTGTAAGTTGTTGTCGATCAAGACACCTCTAACATCTAAATTAGTCTGGGACTAGACTTAAGCACTGCCCGGGAAACCGCCCCAAAATGTTTTAATAATGTGGATGCTGGGTGCAAGCAGACATCACACTACAATGTGCAAATACATAAGACATTTACAAATACATTGTAGTTTGTTTCCAGTATTTACAAACACTAAGATATTCACAAAACACCTAGCCAAGTGTTGTAGTACATATGTGTGTGTGTGCATACAGTATATGTCCCTATTTAACCATATTTTAGGAACAAATTTGCATGCAGAAATTAGTTAAACCACACAAAATCATATCTGGGGGATGCCCTAATTTATAAAACTGTATACAATAAAGTTTTAAATTGCAAAGAAATGAAAGTTCTGTTCCGTTATGGCTTAGGTTATACAATTTAACAGGGTATATAAAAACAATAGAATTCTATACGTGCCCATTTAGATCATTTAGAAAACTTTTGTGTTTAAGCATGCATAAAGCTGCTCTCAAAAACCACATAGGATGTCAGTGTTTTCAGCATTAAAATTTTACCAAGATTTTGAAAATTAACATAATAAAAAAAGCTACCACCACTACACAGACAAGGAACATTAGCCAGTAAAAGATTTCCCTTCGATTGAACAGCAGTTTTTCATCGTTCTCCTGTTTATGCAATATCTTGGTTCTTGCCTGCTCTTCATATTCTCTCCTCACACGTATTTCTGACTCTTCTCTGACTCTCTCTAATGCCAATTGATGTTCTCTTTCTTTCCTCTCCTCCTCTATTTTCTTAGCCTCCTCAGCTCTCTTCTCTTCCTCCTTTCTTCTCCTCTCAGTCTCCTGCATCATTTCTAGTGTGTAGCAGGAGTTTTTGTTCTCAGACAGCAGTCTGTCGATTTTCTCCATGAGTTTAGTCACCTGCCGTCTGTTTGATCTATCTTTATTGTTCATTCCACAAAACCCCCCTCGACAGCGATTAATAAAACCAGACAACTGATTATGTCCTCTGATCAATGCTTCTAGGTGTCCACTTTCTGCATGAGTGAAGAGGACTAGAGTGTATTTGAGAGCTTCTGCACCAAACATTTGTTCAAACTGACTCAGAACCTTCATCTCCTGATCAGTGAACGTGTATAAGGGCAGAATAAGCAGGATGATGTGAGCTCCTGGTTTACAAAAAGCTCTCTTCAGCTCAGAGTCTGACTCAAAGTCAGTGTGAGTGGAGAATCTGAAGTCTGGAGTATCGATCACTGTCAATCTCCTGTTATTAACAGCTCCAGTGTAAGTTTGACAGGTTCTGGTCACTGGTGAAGATCTTGTTTTTGACTGAAACACAATTTCATTAAAGATGGTGTTTCCTGTGGCACTTTTTCCTGATCCGGATTTACCGACCAACAGCACCCGAAGATCTTCATCATCTTGCTCTCCCATCAACAATGTGTTCTGAAACATGTGAGGAAAACCACAGATTGCCAATTGAAAACCCCTTCAAATAGATGTTATGTCTATCACAATTAAGATGAAAAGATTCTTACCTGATTCATTTCAGGGTCTTTTGGCACGTCACTCAAGGACTTTTCCAGCAATCACACCAAGAATATTTATTCATAAAATGGTCTACATTTAAAAATAAAACAATGACATATTTACTCACCACCAGACACACTGAAGTTGCACAAAATGCTCAAAAGGAAATTATTTAAAGTCAAGTTGAAAAAAAAATGCTAGAATCTGGTAATACTGAATCACTTTTCTTGCTGTGACAAACAAACATTCTGGAAAGAAACTACTTTATAATAATATAGACCATTTCATTGGACGTGCACGCCTGGACTGCGGTTAACTTCCGGTCTGTATTTGTTTATTGCTCTGGCTAGTGTCTAATAATATAACTATAACTATTTATATTTTATTTTATTTATGTTAATATTAATTCAGATTAATGTTTTATTTTATAATAATTGTATTAAATAAATGATTTGTTTAATTTTGTTGTATGTTAATTTTATTAAATAAACAATTTGTTGAATGGGTCCTGTAGTTTTGTCGCATTTAAAGAAACCATATGGCACATCTCACAGTTGAGCTTAGTATCGCAGTCTAGATTCAAAACATTGGAGAGGCAAGTTTAGCCAAGTAACACTTCTTCTCTGTTTCTTTTCCTTTTTATCAGAATTAATATGCAGGGACTCTATTCTTTGCGGATATGTACCAGAAGTGTAAGTATATCTGGGTTCCCAAAACAATTCAGTTACTACCTTTACATGTGCAACAATAATGTAACTATTTTCAGTAATCACAGTAAGGACTTAAATGCGGTAATGCGGTACAGTAAAGATAAGTAAGAGATAAGTAAACCTATTCACTCATGTTTACATGCAATTTTCATTTTTCTGATTATTTGCTAAGCCGTGTGGTTATTTTTATCACAATTTACAAATTATGAAATCAGATGCAACTGGTCACATGTCTAATTACATCAAATGCAAAAGAAATGGAATATTATCTGACACCATACTGTAGCAAAACAGCTGCAGAATTGCAGATACTGCACCACTTTCTTTGCACAAAGCATCAGGAAAAGTAATAAGTAATTAAACAACCTGATCATAAAAGACACTATTTTGGCTATATGGGCAGACAACTCAGTCATCAGCCTTGCTTTGTTTAATGATCTCTCCAAGACCACATCGGACATCCCCTTTGCTTTCAAAGCACCAGGTTTCCCTTAGACACTTGCCGATCAACCATGGTAACTGCCAAAGGCATCTGTGCTCTGAACTTGAAGTGGAATGGACGGAGTTTAACCCACTACTTCCTGGCTCTTCGAGATCCCCCACACAATGTCTACATTGGGGCAGACATCTTGATCCGCCTCCAAGCCCATGTGGACACTTTCAATGAGGTAGTGTGGGCCCCAATGACGTCACAACAACCCCTTGAGATCCCTGTCAACCACAAAAACCTTCGATCAGTCCAAACCATACCAGAAGTATGCACTCTTGTAAATAAACCAGAGACTGTAGTACCTGCTTACACCAAAGGGGTCGCTGTTCGGCTCAACGAGCGATGTGGCCAGACCCTCAACCACACACTAGCCTTCTTCCAACCTTCGGTGGAGTGTGTGGAGCTCGGCCTCACTCTGGAAGCCACACCCCTTACTGAGGTGCCATCCCATGCAGTGTACATCCTGTTCAACAACTGCACAGCTAGAGACATCAAGATCCCTAAGGCATACCGCCTCGCATGGCTGATAAGCCAGGACTTCCATGATTTTGACCTCACCTTGCCAATCATAGGTCCCATTCCGCCATCACTAATTCCCAAGGGAAGCTTGGACGACACAGTCTTCACAGCACCGTTTGGGATAATCGCCATCACCTCGGTCATGCCAGTGGCAAAAGAACACGTGTGCAGGACGGAACTAACCCGAAAACCACCTTTCAATATGCACAGTGTGTAACCAACCCACCACCGAAGCTGCTACCCCTGAAACTGTCAACAAGTTGGGTGATGCAGCAATGGAGGAACCCAATCCCAGACTCAATCCCAGCGATGTCTACCAAGCCCACTACGCAAACTCATTCCCAAAGGCTGACTGGATCAATGAACAATGGACACGAAGAACCCTGAATCAGGCCAAGGCCGACATCGAACACATGCTCACGCAGCTGCAAAAGATGACTGTCACCCAAGCAGACTTAAGTGGACAAAAGGGACATCGTAAACGGTTCCTAGGAGCCCTCCTAGGGGCCGCCGCGGCAGTTGGGACGCTGTTCAACATAGGGGTCACCAGTGTCAATGCTGTAAGTTTAGCCACTGTGAGACGACAAGTGAATGAAATCAAAGCCGAGATTCCCCAGCTAAGGGAACAACTGTCAACCCAGGGCCAAACATTGCAAACAATCGGCAAATCACTGAAAGGCACAATGGTGATCCTCAATACTCACAGCGTTATGTTGAACAAAACCATTACTTCTGTGAAGGACATGTTTTCATTGTTAAGGACGGACTTTACCCAAGCCCAACTGGTCACCACCTTGATGTCGGACCTGCTATGTGAAGTCAGCACATCTATGGACAGCCTAGCCATGGGAAGAATCCTGCCATACCTTGTACCCCTGAACCTCGTTCAAAGTTTGCTGACCTCTGGTACTACGGGTCCCACGAGTCTTGTTCAGACCCATCTCGCTTACTCTCTGGGTAGTGCTATCCTTCTACATACCGCCCCTAAACAGGGCGAATTGGCCTTTCTTCCGAACCTACCTATAATTGAGCCTAACAACATCTACAGACTCAAGGACATTGTCAATGTCAGGTTCTGGCAAGGTAACACCCACATCCGAATCCACACTCCAGACAAGGTCGCCTACCACGACAGCAATGAACAGCTGTATTTGGCCCCAAATCTGCGTATGTGCACCTTGACCAAAGACATTCATTACCAGTGCCCTAGCAAACCCTTCCTTCAGGACAACACGGATGGAATCTGCAGATTACAACCCATGAGCAGTAACGCCCGCTGCCCCGCTGAGGCTAAACCCCATGATGAGGTCAACTACATGAACGCAGAGATTATAGGAGATCGGTGGCTAGTCAACACGCCAGCACGCATAGCCACCCTGACCTACGATCAACACGACACTGCCACCCGCACCACTCTGCCCAACCAAAACCTGTGGTTGCCAAAGTTCCCAAAGATGCCATCCTCCATATAGATGACCTGGCCCTATACCATCTCCCCAGCGAAGGGTACCACACTGAGATGGCAGCAGGGGACAAATGGAACACTCTCTCGGCTCCAAAGTTCTGAGGGGAGAGGGAAGATTAACCATCGCTCCCAAATGGTTATTTCACCTCAACCCCAGCAGGACAGTTTATAATTCTCAACCCTAACTTCAAAGGGACTGCATGTGGAGAACGAAGCCCTCTCCCATGTTGAGAAGACAGCAGATGGCCTGGATAACACCAGAGGACCTTCCAATACACAACACACCTTGGAAGGGTATTTTCTAAAAGAAGCCACAGTAAACTGTCCAAACTGTATATATATGTTCCTCTTGCATGCTATTCCTATAACTAGTTTACCTGTAACCTTATACATTTTCAGGTTGTTCTATATCTTGTGTGTATTCAATTTATAGAGTTAATGGCTGACTGATGAATTCTTGTGTGCCCTAATGTAACTTCATGTACTCGCATGTTTAGTACCGAAATCAGTCTCTTTAAGTTTCCTGCACAATGATGTATAGAATGTGAACCCCTTGTGCATCATGTTTTTTTATAATAACTTCAGTTTATAAATTCAATTTGGCATCCTGCCATAAACATTCAAATAAGGCGTGGAGAAAGAGACAAAGAAGAATTTCCCGCTCACCGATGGCTGCTATACATTGGCCTGTTGACCCGCTGAGGGCATGGCGTGTATGAGCTTAAGACCAGAATCCTTTGACTCATTCTTTGCTCAGCTCGGCAGTTCAACTCCCCTGGGACCTGTCTCATCTCTTTGAGATTGACTTTCCGGCAATTTACTTCGGCAAACTTCGTTGAACACTCCGATCTCTGGAAGAACTCAGCGAATTTCCTCACGGCGATCCAGCCACACTCTCTCTCGCTCAATGCGCACCGGAGTTCTCATTGGCTCAACAGTCAAAGCAAGTGTAACTATTCACCAACGCGCCTAAGTTAGCCCCTTAACTTATTAAGGTGAATTTCGTGAGAGAACAGATGTTTTGTGCAGGAGTAATTTAATATTGCCATTCTTTATACTGTCTTTTTCATACTTTCCTCTTTTAATGTACGAATATTTCAACGTGTATGTTTTTGTTAGTTATATGTTACGTTTATGTTTTTAGTGCACCGTAGTTTTTAGATAATAAACGTTCACCTGTATTCACATGTTTGATTCTGTGTAACTGCTCACAAGCAAGTCCGGCTCTCAAGTAGTACCGTGCGAAGAGGGTTACTATCCGAGGCCTGGATACTGTCCCTCTTAAGAGTTAGAATACAACTCCAACGATCATTCACTGGACGAATGTATTAGAGGGGGCGTTATTGTGGATTCTGCTGCATTGGGTAAATGCTACTGAATACACACAGTTGATAGCATTCAACTGTGCGTATTCGCCCTTTGAGTTAAAACTGATAATTTCCCTGAGATGCACTACAGTACTCTCCACATCACCCGGACTTTCAGTGCACTTCAATTCACACAAGCCTTTGGACTCATTAGTCAGTATTGCATTCACCTGTGTCATGTTATTTGTTGCACTTCTGCCTATTTTAACCCATTCATTTTAGTCACTCATTGCTAAGTCTTGTTTGTTGTCAACTGCATTTCTGAGCTTTTTTTACCCTTGTTGGATTACCGTGTTTTGACCCTGGATTGTTCTTTGTTTTCTGTGAATCTCTGCTGCCTGCCCTGGCCTGACCATTGCCTGCCATCTCACCTGTGTATGCCATCTGTCTGTCCTGATTTTTGCCTGTTATGTGGATTATGTTTATTAAAGCTGCATGTAGATCCTCAACCCCTCTGTGTCTCGGAGCAGTTCGTGACAGAAGAGTTTGCCATAATGGATCTAGCAGCCGAACCTGACCATGGAAAGATGTCAGCAGGTACAGGTGGAAACCCCTTGAATAGACTGTTCACAATTTTTCAACATGGTCGCAGCATCAAGGAATATACAAATGCCTGGCGATGAGGTTATGATTAAGGAATGTTTTTGCAGTGGCCTTGATCAGGAAATAAGTTTTAGATTACCTGATTAATTTACCAAATTGGACTCTAGCCCAGTTCACTGACTTTGTTACAGTTTTTGTGGCTCACCCTTTACAGTTGGAAAGCCTGAGGAGGACCGTTGGGGTCAGGCTCCGCTGGCCAAGGAACTGGGCCAGTCATGGAGGCCTGCATGCCCCACACTGAGGGTTACAAGACCTGTGTTCGTGGTGGCCTCCAGCCAAGATCCTGTTCACAAGATGACCGCCAAGCCTGAGTCTCCAGCCAAGATGGCCGCCAAGCCAGCATCTCCAGTCGTTATGGCCCCCTTACCTGAGCCCGCTCGCAAGATGGCCGCCAGGCCAGTGCCCGCTGGTCCTGGAGGCATCTGTTCCTGAGGTCCTGTCAGCTATGCTGGTTGTGGTTGGAGCCTTGTGGTGTGTCTGGGCTGTGTATTGCTCTTCCGCTCTAGAGGCTGCTGACAAGATGAACGCCCTGGACTCTTCCGTGCCAAGTGCCTCAGCTAAGATGGCTGCTCTGACTTCTCCTGCCACATCCAGGCTTTCAGCTCTCCCTGCACCTCCATGTCGTCCAGCCCTGCCTGTGCCTCCTTGTCGTCCAGCCCTCCCTGCCACGCCCAGACCTCCAGCCCTCCCTGCCACGCCCTGTTTACGAAACAGGGATCCAGACTAATAAAAAAACTTTCCGAAACAAGTTGGAGTGCTGGTGGAGTATATCAAGCACAGAAATACTACATCATACGTTCAACTCGTTTTTTGACAAGTTGACCATGTTAAGCATGAGAAGCCTGCATGTTTAACATTGTAAATAAGTAAGAATGCATTAAACACCATTGCATCCCCCCTTTAAGTTTGCAACTAATCCGGTTAATAGGGGATTGTGATGCATTGGGAAAAACACTGTTCCTGAATTAATATGTGATGCAACTTGTCCCGTATTTTTTGTCAATAAACTGTTGGTAAGAATGTTTTCTTACCAGTAGCCTGCATAATCTTGCACACCGCGTCTTGTTGATACAGACACAGCTGTGCTTTGGCGTTTAGTTTGTACTGAATCAGCTGCAGCCTTACATTAGCGAGAGAAGGCAAAGCCAATCATAAAGTGACATGGGTTAGTGAGGCGGGTCTCAAGAAAGCAAAGCCAATCCTACCCGGGACTCATTGCAGATAACGAAACTTAACCATTTGTCTACCACAATCTGCGCCAATTTTACAGAACGTGGTTGTAAAAGATTTTTTATTTCAAAAAATGATTCCTGGATATATAAATGTAGATTAAAATAAGTATTAAGTAAAAAACACAAGACACAGACGGACATCAGAGGTTATATATGTGTAGATTAATTGTTTGGTCGAAATTATTGGTAGGAACAATTTAGTGTTCTCTGGATATTGGTAGGGACAACGAATACAACCTACCCAAACCGATGCCCTTGCATGAGCGTCACAAGCACAAAATTTGAGCGGGTCCTCCCCCAGAAAAAAATTAAGTGTAAAAATGACATCACTTTGCCAGCAGATTTAGTGGTGAGTAAGGAGGGTGATAAGTAGTTGTGATGCTACATATCAATGCAAGTTCGAATCCGCCTTTTGCCGAACTCACTTTTCTATATTTTGAGTAATTGATCGTTAATTTACATTAACAAGATTGTTAAGAAAAAAGTGTATTTCAAAATCAAAAGAGTGTTTGTCATCTTTCTCTGTTTGCGTTCATTTTTATTGGCACAAAAAGAATCACATGTTT
Organism: Triplophysa rosa; assembly: GCF_024868665.1. Lineage (NCBI taxonomy): Eukaryota > Metazoa > Chordata > Actinopteri > Cypriniformes > Nemacheilidae > Triplophysa > Triplophysa rosa. The sequence goes on along the minus strand of NC_079901.1, from coordinate 12,554,881 downwards.
TAAAAAAAACTTAAATGCACGGTTTATATTTGTTCTTAAATTATTAAAAAATCTAATGGGGAAATGTATAATTTTTCCTCTTTCATATAGTTTGTAGACGGTCCCTAATCGCTAGAAGTGTCACTAGTTGATCGTTATTTATCCTTTGCAACGCGCATAAAGCAGATTTAAACAAATAAACAGCCATCTGTGTCGAGTTTTACGTTTAATATTTTACAAAGAAGCCAATTTTATTAAGCTGTACTAGCTCATATTACCTCTCTGTTGACGTGTAGGCTATATTTCTCGCGGCTATATATCTGTCTAAAATCCAACGACAAAATAAGCCGAACCAAACTTTATATCGGTGATTATCAATCTCCTAACATGTTGTTCTGTTGTAAAATAGAATCCACTGTCAACTGTCGCGGCTGGTTAGGACAAAAACTCAGATTAGCCTGGAAAAGATGTTTTACCGAATGCCGCCTCGCGCCGCGTAGTTATGCTACACAGTTATGCCACACATTAAGATAAAGATCATGATTTGAAATGTTTATTATAAACGTGATACTTACAGCAGGCAGAGGAAGTAAATGCCTTCTGTCAGAAGTTATAGCTTTAACAAGATGTCTGACTCAAAATAGTTTTACTTTCGGTTTTAGAAGGGTCCTGTAACATTACCCGCTATTTAGACCCGCCCAGTAGATATCAGAATCTGAATCCACCACATAGTTAACAACGCAATTGTGCAAATCGCATTTGTAGTGGAAACGTAATTTCGTCGCCTTAGAATTATATGGTTCTATCTCCTTTCTGACTAGTTTCGAGATATTGAGCTTTTTTTGTATTTCAAATAGCAAAAATTATATGAGGAACAAATCTCTTTCATACACGCAAAAGACAAAGACCCTAAATGTATTCTAAATGTACAATATCAACATTTTCTGAAATTTGTAAATGGGGATTTTTGGAACAGGTCAAATGCAGATAGAACCTTATTCTGAAAAATCATTTTCGATTTAGAATTATAAGGTTCTATCTGCAAAACATTAATTAAAGAAATACATTTTCAAGCAACACAAACAATTTGCTTTTCATTTTTGTTAAAACATGAAATTAGTGTATAGTAATGTGTTGACAAAAAAAGTTACGTTTACATGGTTTTTATGACATTTATTTCATATTTTAGAACATAACTTTTTAAAGACCGTGCTAAATGTTTTATATCTAGTGCAGATGTTCATTTTAGTTAGGTATATGGTGGGTAATTCAACACATTACTGCAGGAACCATAACTTTCCGTTGGTTTAGACAGAAAGCAACTACTGTAAACTGACTTTGTCACAGAAGGTGGGACAGGTAAAATTACGGCTGAAATAACATGATAATCTTTATTGTTGTAATTAAGACTGTTGACATTGTTGACTATTTGGCCTATATTGTAAAATGTAAGGCATTTTACATGAGGGTTCATGTAAACAAAGGAATTGAATACAGAAAGAATACACAGTGTTTTGAAATGGTTTGTCGGCTGCACTGGACGGAGTGTATGTGAATATTCGCGAGTTTCTTGTTCAAACGACAAGTGGTTGCTCTCCAAATAACCGTAGGTGTCTTCTGTAAGGTGTCGTTTCAGCACCTAATGAAGTTTTCATCTGATAAATGATAATACAAATAAGGCTTTAAAACAACATCAGGGTCCCAAAGACAGTCAGAGGAAAATAGTAAAGTGTGTAGATGAACTCTAAACAGATTGTTTGCTAAGAAATGTACATAAAATTTACTACCTAACTTATGATATCTCTATTCACCTTAATTGAGTAATTCATTTTTGTTTTGTTTTGTAGAGTTGTAAGGGAGGAGTAGACTTTTTTGTTATTTTTTATTAATTCAGAGGCTGCCTGTTATGTGCCCAGGTTATTTCCAAATTCCAAATTCATGATTGTTCTTTCGTTTAGATTTTTAAGTCAGTTGGTGCATGCTGTTTGTATGTAACTATACATGGTTTGTGTGGAGGCATTGCCTCCTCTTACGTGAATTTTCTTTATTAATTTCACTGCTGTCATGGGGACCACTTTGTTAATCTGAACAGCTGCTCCCAGTTATGACTAAATTTTTACAAATCCTTTCCTCTTAGAAACAAAAAGCAGATATTTTTATAACTGTGTTCTTCCAACTGCTATTTTTAATGCTACTATTTTGCCTCATAGTTACAGTGACTTTGAACTTGGATTAAAGCCCATTCACTTATTCGTTATTGAACATAAATTATATCTATTTCCTGTTGTCCTATTGTTACACCCTATTCTTTATTAACACACATAGTTGAGGGAAGCAGCCAGTGTAATTTTATTATGGACTAGCTATGCTTTCAAAATGAATTTAGAAGTGTTCTAATGTGCTTTTTTAACACTTTGATGGTCACAGATCAAGTCCCTGAAGTTTGACCTGAACCTGAACCTGAACATGGCTCACTGCTTTATGCTAATTCCTTAAACTAGGGAAATTTAACTTGGGTTTAGGGTTAATGTTTGACAAAAACACTGAAATACACATCTTGTTGATCTAGTAATTTTGAAGCTCACTCACCCTGATTTCACCAGGCCAGTGCGTGACCCTCCTGGATGTGCGTCTGGCTGGGGTGGAGCTGACATCAGAAGGACAGAACTGGATCAGTCAGCAGCTGAAACCTGCTGAGACGGTGTGGCTCCGACTGATCGCTCGACAGAACGAGACCCTCCACTGCCTAGTATCAGTTAACAGGGTAAGGGAGATGTACACCAGATTAGCACAAGGGTCAAATGCCACCATGAAAATTGTTAACTTGACAGACGAGAGGCTTTCACACCTAAAGTCAAAAGAAACCAAACGTTTTCTTATCAATCATACTGGTATTAAAATAATAGATGCTAAACTTTATCACATTGTTTCTTTTTCTAGGGCTCGTTCTTCAACACTTGTGTGAATGAGGAGCTTTTAAAGGATGGTTTGGCCCGGACTTCTCCCCTTATTGGTCTGGACCCTCAGTCACGCATCTACTGGAGACTTTATAAGCGCTTGTTGAGGGCTGAGAGCAGAGCAGAGAAAAAAGGAAAAGGCCTGTGGAAGGAAGAGAGCCGTTGGGAGAGAGCTACTAATGTCTTGAGGAACAATACACTGCTCGTGTCAATTAAGAAACTCTTGAAATGGACATTTGGGGTTATAATATAGTAAACTATACAATTTGCAAAAGAATAAGGGTGGTTTTAGATAATGCAGAGTTGTTTTGCATGTGTTTTTGAGTAACTTTTTTATATGCGTTCTATTTGTGATGTATTGTTGATGTCAATGCATGACTTAAAGTGATAGTTCACCCAAAAATGAAAATTTTCATCATTTACTCACACTCAAGTTGTTCCAAACCTGTATAAATTTTGTTTTTCTGCTGAACACAAATATATTTGGAAGATTGCTTGTAACCAAACAGTTCTGGGGCACCATATAGTAGTCAATAGTGCCCCAGAACTGTTTGGTTTTCCACATTCTTCAAAATATCTTCTTTTGTGTTTAACAGAACAACGGAATCTATACAGGCTTGAAACAACTTGAGTAAATGATGACAGAATTTTCATTTTTGGGTGAACTATTCCTTTACTACCTTAATAAAAATGTAAAACTTGAATTAGAGAGAAAAGCACAAATTAACTTTCACTTCTTTAAATATTCGTCCATTTGTTTCTTAGCGTGGTGCTTTTCAATGGTATAACCTAATAATGTATCTCTTCACACATGTATTTACTCAACACAAAAACATTTTAACACTGTCCCTGATGTTGACTGTGTGATAATCACATTATCATGCTGCCGTACACCTGTATCGTCGGAGCCCACGTCTTAGTTTTGACAACCGGAAAGCCTTTGTACTCTTGCCTCCTCCTCCCATAAATCCATATCCCACAGACCTCTCAGTTTTCGCTTACCCTGGGGAGGTGGGGGAGTGCTTTCTCAAGATGACACGCAGTGGGGGTCTTCCCATTCCCCCATTGAGACAATGAGGAGGGGGGAACCCCATCACTATAGAAACATCACACTCTGGAGACAAAGTGCATCAAAGGGGGTACCATCGCAGGGTCCTAAAGGCCTTAGACTTTGGGACGGGAGAATGAGGCTCAAGAGGGAAAAAGGAGTAAAACATGGAGTGGGAGTTTATGAAGCTCTAGATAGTGATAGAAACAGTGGAAGGTCATGTATTGTGAAAATAAATTTTTCATGTTTAAATGAGAAAATATTTTTTGTTTAAATAAAAATGAGACAAACATTATTTTTAGTGACTGTATTAGTATATACAGTATATATTACTATATTATATACGGTTGTATGTACTAAATACAAAAACTTGTGTCTTAACAGTACTGCAAGGGGTCATTTTGAGTTTAACTAGGATGCTGGAATCAAGTGGCCAAGACCATAAGGAAATTAACTAAAGAAAAGCAAACAAACAACATATAGAGATAATGTTAGAATAAGGCTTGTTAGTCTGGGGCCTAATCGACATTCAATGACCCTCCCAATGGGTTGCTCTGAACAGTGAAATCTCAGGTCCTCTGGAAGGGGTTTTGTTTTTGTCTCAGCTCTCAATGGCAATAGTCTATCTACTCTAATGGGCACGAGGGGTGGGAGGTGACTGCCAGCACCCCTCTCCCGCCTTTGTTGTGCAAATGTCCCTTGCGACTATGGCAGAGTTGCTGGACTCTTATTGGACAGACGATTTGAATTGTAAGGTGCATTACTATGATCATTGGGTGTGAGACTGGCAGACTTTGAACTGAGACTCAGCACATGGGCGGTTACGCGGAAAGAACTGTGGAAACTGTGGAAGGACTTATGGATGAGAGATGTGGGAGTTAAGCCTTGGAAAAACATGCTCTTTGTGTTTGTGCAGGAGCGAGAACAGATCTCGTCTCTCCTCATTGTATCAAATTCTACACTTGGAATTTTGAGCTCCTCAACTGATTTTACCTCTCAGGGTTTGTGTTTTTTGTGACTATGAAACAAACTATTTAACGAAGTGTATTTGTTTATAGTTAATTAACGGTGTAATACAAAACACTTAATAAATGCACGTTTTTAGTATTTCATACCCATTTTTATTTTAAAGTTGAAAAAAAACAGTGTATGCCTTATGCTGGACAGTTTAAAAAGGATAAAATATCATTAAAACAAAGAACATGACTAGAACATATTAAAAGTTATAAGAAATGATTTAAGTTCAAAATACCACATAAATAATATATGTAGGCCTATAATGTACAGTACATTTACGACAATTATGTACATTGTAAAAGCTGAAACGTGGCATATTTCGTGAAATATTCTGTTAAATTAAAATACTTAAAAAATAAAAGTAAATGGCAAAATGTTTAAATGAATGAAGGAATATACAAGTGATTTAAGAATATGAACTGTCTTCGACAGATTTTTGTTGCTCAATCGAGGTTCACGTGATTTCCCGTCGGTTCATTCCGTACGCACCGTGCCTGGTTTTGGTGGTGCGCGTGTCGGCTCAGGTCAGTCCGGAGCGTTTGAATGAGAGCAGAGACTTTACAGTTAAACCGTAAACTGCTTTGCATGATCTGGTGTGAGGAAGCAGAACTTTGGAAACGTTGTGGCCCTGTGTGGAGGATAATACATACACAATGTTTCCATGAGTCAACGCCACTTTTGTAAGCAAAGCGGACTACTCTTCAGGGAGTGAGAGGATCTTAGGTAAGAGATATGTCTCTGTTCTTTGTTGAGAGCAGGTGCACGTTTGAACCATACGGTACCCCCTAATTTTCGCTACTTCTCAGAACTTTGTTGTACATTTTGTGTCTGCATTAACTTTCATTTAAGGGTTTCTTTAATGCAGGGTTGAGTGTGTGTTTATCGTGCAGCATGGCTTTATTAATGACTAACAAAGTTATAACGAATGTTAAAACGGTTGTTTTTTATTAGTAAAACACTGATTACATTTATTGTTTGGTACAGGTTTGACATATGATGGATATGGCAAGGTTGGCAACTTGCCAAACAAAATGTTTTGAATGTGGTCCCCTTAAGAAAAATGAACCATGGTAAAAGTGTAGACTGTCAACTGTGGATTGATTCAGATTTGTTTGAGGCTGTCATAGTTTTGCAATAATACCATTTGGTTTCTAAAGTGTGACAACGGTAAATTTGTGGTTTTAAAACAAAAGTCATGGTTAATCTTTGGTTAGTATAGTAAAACCATGGTGCATTTTGGAAAGGGAAGGTGGGCTTGGGTGTTATGCCACCCAATCAAGAGTTGTCATACAGAAGAGTTCACAGGTGGTCTTAAGGAGGTCTTGAAGATTCAGAGGGCACTTGTTCAGATCACTTCTGGTGTACAAAGATGACTAATGTGGGGCGTTTGTCACAGTTTGGTGTTATATTAGTACATTCAAACACGATGTTGGTCATGTTGGTCAGTTGATGCGGTGGTCAATAATCACTGTTTCTAATTTTATAATTTCCCATTTAACATTTTTAACATGTAATTTGGCAAAAGTTAGTGTTAGCAAGTATGAGATTGCCTATCCTAAGTTCGTGCATACTTTTGTGTATTGGAACGTGCGGGGTAAAATGACTCCAGTGTTTTCCAAGCACAGCGTATCAATTTGCTCCCCTGCTCGGGTGTAGCGTGGGGCGGCAAACAAGCTTCTGTATGGAAGCGGAGCCCAGATGAATTATTTAGCCTTTATTCTCCGGGAACAGAAGACACGTTAACTGTATTCTTTGTGTTCTTGGTGTCGCTGCAGTAAAGTTAGTCCTCTGTGGCCTTGTGATGAAACAGATCTTAGTGTGTGTCACTTGTTTTGGGTCATGAGCCCTAAAGTGTCTGCCACTCCTACTTGGTTTAGCAAAAGGCGAGAATGTTTCAGACTAGAATTTTGTTCTGCCCAAAATTTGGCGAACGTAACAAAGCCCCTCTCTATTCTAGAATTGTTGTGAAAGAATGAACATAATCATATAATGCATTCTTTATACAGCTAACCTTTTGGGAATTCAATGCATAATAGGTGGAGTGGGATGTAAGAGGGTGGGTCAAATGTACAAAAAGCTTGGAATAAGAAAAGATTTAAATTGTTCTGAGATTGCGATAGTTTTGAAATAGGGGACACAATAAACCATAGTGTCACAATTCAAAGTAGCAGCGCTATCTCTCACACGCACACACACGCACACACGCACGCACACGCATACACACACACACACACACACACACACACGTCTGGTTTATTATCTCCGTGGGGACAGTCCATAGGCGTAATGAGTTGTATACTGTACAAACTGTATATTTTATCCCCTAAACCTAAAGATCATAGAACACTTTTTGCATTTTTAAATTTTTAAAAAATATTGTTCTGTACAATTTATAAGCTTTTTTGCCCCTTGGGACCTCAATTTTGGTCCCCACGGTGACACGAGTCCCCATGTGTTGGTGTGCATTCAGGTTTAGGTCCCCACCGGGATATAAAAACATGAACACACACACACACACACACACGCACACACACGATGCAGAAAAACGAGTCAGCAGTTTTATTGACCTGTATTTTGCTGATTGACGAAGACAGACAGTCAACTCCTACAGGTTAAGGAAATGTTTTATATACAGGGCTTGTGTTGGGGAAAGTGTCTTTCTTTACAGTGTGAGGGGGTGTGGGGGTCAAAGGGTTAGCCCCTCCCCCACCTCTAAATTTATTTTAAGTGCTGTCACCCCAATCCCTGGTGCTTTAACCATCTCATGCTTGCTGATGGCATAGATTTATGAATGACTGTTCTTTAATAAAATTACTCACAGTCACAGATTAAACACATTGTGTGTCTGATGTATTTTTAAATTTGCTTGTTCGTCACCAGTTGTTCATTTATTGCTAGAATCTAAATATTAACGTAGCTACTGAATGTTACAAAAAGGGATTTTTCATGATTATTTGTTCTGTGAAACCAAGGAAATGTCTCGGTAGTTTTGTGTCCATACAATGGAAGTCAATAGTGGCCAGTGTCGTTCGGTTACCAACATTCTTAAAATTGTCTTCTTTTATGTTATGCAGTGGAATGTCATATTATAAAGATGTTTGAAATGACATGATGGTGAGTAAATGATGAAATAATTATTTGCATTATTTTTTGGCCGGACTATTCCTTTAAAGGTCCAGTATATGAAATTTAGCGTCATCTAGCGGTCATGTTTGGGAATTGCAACCAACGGCTCACTCCACCGCTCCACCTCCCTTTCGAAGCACTATGGAGGCTGACACAGCACAAAGATGTCGTCACGTGTTCGCTTTGCCGAAGAAGATAACATATTTACAAAATGCGCTCTGTAGAGCAGTTTGTCCGTTTAGGGCTACTGTAGAAACCACATGGCGAATTCCATGTAAGGGGACCCACGGTGTATTTGGATAGAAATAGCTCATTCTAAGGTAATAAAAACAACGCTATATTATGTAAGGTCTTCATACACCTTTGAAGACATAGTTATGCATATTATATTGCATTTCTGTCTATACATCCTCAAAAAAATTACACACTGGACTTTAATGTGCTGGGGTCTGTTTGTTTAGCCAGTGACCATTTTTAAAATCTTTATATCACAGTTTAGTAAAGACACTATAGACAGCTTTTGTGTGTTCTTATAGTGGCCATCAGAAAGAATTATCATGATGTAATTTGCATACGGCTTCAGGGTGCTTGGTCACATGGCATTTGCTACTCAGGTGGTTGGCATCTATCGCCATAAGTGGCCATGAGCCAACATGATAACATGCAGGCCGGTGGGTCAATGGGATTGAATGAGAATGCAAATGTATATCATCCTATCCTTCTGGCCTCTTTACAGACCTCGCTAAGAAGACAGTGAGGCTTACATGAGCTGTTGCCTTATACAGTTGCTGAAGACGAGTCGGAATGTCTATTAGTAAACCAGGGGTAGCAACACGTGATTTGTCATTTTATACAAACAGATTATGTATATAATATCTGTATTTATTCCTTTTAACACATTTTAGCTCTCTAGATGTGACAACTGTTTATCAAGCTCTCTCTTTAGCAGAGATATAATCACATCTTGTTAGTACATACATTCCCATCATTCCTTAAATTTCCCCTCAAAAAAGATGCCATCGACACAGGTCTTACATAATCCTAAAAGTTATATTTTGCACCTAATGATGATACCCCACCAAACCAGATTATGTTCGCTAGTGGCAGATGGGACTTTCTTATGACAGTACAAATAGGATGGTTTATTGAAAAGCCAAGTGCTCACATTACCACACTCTGACACCATAATCATTCTCAATTTCCCCCCTCTGTGTGGATAATGCATGCTCAAAAAGGGCTGCTTGCCTCTTATCCTATAGCTAATGTGCCCCATAGTCACGGGAATAAAATTTTCAGGCACATGTGACAGTTTATGATTACCCTCACATTTATATTCTATCTTCTCTGACAGTAAGCGACAAATCGCGAGATGAGAGAATACAGGAGGTCTGAATGCAGTATGGATTTCATGTTTCAGGCATGTAACGATGTACAGTATCTTACTCATGTTGGATTTTGCTATTTTATACCTAGTCCTTTAAATTAAAGAGTTCAGTTCAGGAATCGTTTGTACTATTCACTGATATATACTGTATATATATATATATATATATATATATACAGTATATATAATCTATAAATATTGATATTTATTACCATACAATACGCCGAAATGTAGCTCTCACACAATCATTAGGACATCCTTACCATTCCTCTTGCCATCCCTCAGTCCACTTGAACCTTTGCCCTCTACTTTACATCCCCTGTCCAGGCCCTTTACATTACATTATATCATTTTTCATTAACATCTATAAGGATGATTTCCTTCACACATAGTTTCTATAGCAGCACCTGTTGTGCATGTTCGTCTCCTGCTGATTTATGTCCTGAGAGAAGAGTTCTGAAAAAAGCAAGACCCCCTCGGCTTCTGCTTCAGTATCTGATTTCAGCTTGTTTCAGGAAATTAGTGCAGACTGAGGGCACAGGGTCAAGCACACAGCGTTTCTAGGGGGGCACACAAAAAGTGAAGGGTTATTGGTAATAAATTGCAATTTTTTAGCTGTGCGAGCAGTATTTTCTCTTTGTGGTTTAATTTGACATTTTTAGGAACTTCATCATAAATTATTCATTGAGAAGCTAAACCAAATGTTTTTGTTTTAATGGCTTTAATAGAAGCTTAGAATGGGAGAGGTTGAATGGATTTGAACTTTAATATTTATTAAAAATGGTGAAGATCACACTAGGTCAGGGCCTAAGGGCTGAGGGATATAATTAATATAATCATGTGAAAAGGTCCTTGAAAATGATTAGAAGTACAATTATTTAAATGAATAGTAAAAGTCAGAGTGATAAAATTGCGAGTGATTACACATCCAGAAAAAGTTCCCAGCCTCTAAATATAGACACAACAGTATCACACCTATTTGTGCTAAATGTATCATTTATAATGTTTAAAACAGTCTCATGGCGCCTTCAACTCTTTCATTCTCTCCACTTATTTTCTCTCACATTTTTCTTCACAGTCTCTTTTGTAATCCCATCATTACAATCAGGGTTGTAACTGTAGGTTTGCACCTGTTATCACCAATCAGAGCTCACTGTGTCTGATGAGACGTGAGACGTGTGTTTTGGCCTAGCACAGAACATAAATCAATAACTCTTATATGACACAGATAAAAAAAACATTTGATATAGCTGCACAATATTGAAAAAAATGTGATATGTGATAATTTACTAAATAATGCATTAAGCAATATATGGTATTAGGTTAATAGGCGATGTAATGCGATTTATGATAATGCTTTAAGTTTGTTAAACCAGTTGGAACCTTTCTAAAACAGGCTATTTAAAAACGAAAAATGATATAATCAGCATTCATGTTGCACATTCTTTCTGTTGATCAGAAAATAGTTTTTTTGAAGTATTAATTAAAATATTTCAGTTATTGCAAACCACTGCTCAGAAACCTCAATATGCACATATGCAGTGTTTCTAATTTCAGTATAATATGAAATAAGATGTCTCATATTTTTCAAAATAAAACATTTAATGCAGGATACTGTTTGATGAGCCTATATTTATTACCACACCTCTATGTGATGTTTATTTTTATATTATTTAAATAGTTTATATTAATATTGTTTATACCTCTGTTTTTCTTTACAGATATTCCACTTCCCATCATTCCTGGATCTCATCATGAGCTACAGGAAGATGGACAAGCATGGAAGTCCACAGTATTGCCGTCATTTTCTGGCTGACAACAGCATCTTCCATGGTAGGTCTTTGCTGCGGATCATGGATATCGTAATAGAGTATTGTTACACCTCTCCAAATCTTTATAAATGTATTGGAGGGTACTTTTGATCTCTCCATCCCCTATAGTGACTGTCAATTCAAAAGAAATGCAGCTGGGACTTTTATACACAAGGTGGTGCTATATCTCACATCATGAGAATAATGAAGTTCACGCCGGCCGTTAAGTGTTTGGGAATTGGCACCTACAGTACAGAAGGGAAAGGAAATCAATCCTTCCTGACTTGATGACATTTGCTTAAATGGGACAGTGTCCATATCACCAAACAAGAAACTGACAGCTTGCTCTTAACAGAAATATTACCACAATACCTATTACAAATGGCAACAGATGGTTTAAAAATAAAAAGCTTTTTCCTGCATGCTTATATACAATTTGCGTAGACAGGTTGATAAATGTGCCCTGGACAGCAGATGTTGATGTGGACCAATGCCTTAAATGGTTTTCACTTTGCCCTTTTGCTGTTGGTCAGATGAAAGTTCTGCTCCAGGTTCAAGCCTTTGGTGGAGGTTATGTGGCTGTGTTTGAATGCTTAAACAACAAAAACGTATTTAAAATGTTCAGAGGAATCAAACTTAAACTGATATTGAAATTGAAACTGATATTAAAGAAGGTATTTTAACATAAAAAATGAGACTGTAACGGTAATTTTTTATCCATCAGAATGCCCCCTGCATTGTCCTGGTAGTGTGTGTTGACCCTTTTCAGGATCATTACCTTCCATATTACCAGCATAGTCTGAATCATATTCCAAAACCTTTTATTAATTAGATGAATGCGGTGGTGTGGATGGTTGTTTTTCTGAGAGAGGTGTGATGGTTTTGTAGTGGCTGGGCAGGTGATGTATGATGCCTATCAGACCTGTGGGCTGCAGCCCGCCTGTCTGTCTGCCTGCTTGGAGATGATGTGTCTGGCATTTCTGATGTGGCATGCTGTAAGTTACCTGTTCTTTATATAAAAGAGGTCAGTGAAAAGCCCCATCATGATAGAAAAACAATTGTGTGTGATTGTGAAATAGCTCATATGTCAATGTGTAAATTGATTAGATTTAGATGTTGACTCCACAAGTAACGACCTTCTCAGCCTAATTTGATATCCCTTAAATCTCCTGCATTGACACTTTAATGTCACACATATACACACAAAACACATGAATAGAGCAAGGAAGTCTAACATTGTCCTGACCTAACAGATTTCTCAGACAGTATTGATCATATCCGCTTCATTCCAAACCACTCCACAACCCATGTGGGATCCACTTCCATCTATTCTTGGGACCCTAAGCTTCGACTGGTTATTCTAGACTGTTTGTTTGCAGTGAGCAGCAATGTTTCTTTTAAGAGATTCGGTAACGCACACACAGCATGAGATTAGGAGCATATCTGGTTTATTTGCATGCTGTGAATATGGTTCCCTCTAAGGAATTGCAGAAGACTTGCTCATATTTTATGAGGCTTATTTTCTGACTGTCACTGATGTGGCGTGATGGATGAGAGTGATGGAGTATTCACAGAGAAGTGCTCGCCAATTTAAAAAAAACGACAGATGTTTTTTCTCTGAAGGAATCCACAGTGTAAAAAGGTTTTGATGGAATAAATTGGCTACAATCTACTGATTTTGGGATGTTAAGACACCTTAGATTTAAACTTCAGTCATTCTTGTACATGCAAAGTACATTGCGCAACAACAACGCAAAGAACCACACAACAGTGTCTTCTAAACTTGGCTTGAGATATTCATGACTTTCATCCACAACAAGTTTACATGATATGCTTTTTGTTAAAAACATTAATCAGTGTGAATGCAGTGTGAAAAAACGAAGAGAAAGTATGAAATGACAACCGATTTTCCCAATGAGCAGATAGAACACACAAAAACTCCTGTGGGCAAATAGTTGGAAACGACTGTTGCAATCACAGAACATTATGATTGATTGAAGAGCTTCAAGTTCAAAATACCAGTCACCATCCCTCATTTAGGGTAACAAATAGGTTGTAGGGACAACTTGTCTGGTGCTTTGTTACCCATATGTTTTTACAAGAATAACCGAATGTTCAGTACATCTTCATTTGCATTCCACTTAATGGCTTTGGAATGACATGGGCCATTAAACGATGACAGAATTCATTTTTGGTTGAACTATTTCTTTAGATATGTTTTTCACATTCTGCCCTGTTCCTTTCAAATCAGAAGCATAATTGCGGGCAAGTAGTCATTTTTTAATATTTTATAAAATCCACATGTCACTTTAATTTATGAAGGAAACTGTCACCATCCAAACATTCTACTGCATAGATAAATGAAAAATACATTATGGCACACATTAATCTTTTATAAACCTTCCGCTTAACTCGAGTAGTGCTAAAGGCAGCAATCATGTGATGAGAGTTCATTCATTATTACAGTAGGTGGGTTTGAGCTAATCCCAATGGCGTTTTAATCACTTTATTTTCCAATACCAAATAACACATGACCATTTTGGATGTGGAGATCGACTTCTATAAATTGCATTTCTCTGAGGAAGAACAGCACAATCCAGTGTTTTTAGTCCACTTTAACTTAACGCGTTTTCCTTCACATCTCTTTAAGTTGCAAATGATCGGGACGTCTTCGAAATAGTTACATACCTATCACTATCTATCCAGACAAATGTCTAAGGCGAATCACGACTCCTCAAGTGTTTCTTATTCACGTGGGGTTGTATTGATGCAACTGATGTGTTGTTGATCCCTGCGCGATCCCTCGGACTCCTCTATCACCCTCATAACTCCCACCTCCCCATGTAATCCCCTCCCGCCTGAACTCACACGTGTGCAGAAAAGCGCAGATATTCCTCGCGCAGAGATCGGACTCATTGACATATCCGTAAAGAGAATGAGCCGAAAAAAACGCGCGTGAGAGGAGACGAGCGCGCGCCGCGCTCTGCGAAAACTGGAGAGCTCCTTTCTGCGCGCCTTGACTGCATGAATGAAAATGGATTTTTAAACGATTAATTAAAATATGCAGCCATTTATTAAACTAACCAATTCCTCCATTCTCTGCAATTAAATTCCTAAAGAAGAGAATGATATTATATACCGTATAGGTATATGGAAGAGTGCATTGGCACCTGCGTTCTGAAGCGCATGCCATATTTTCCTACCTTCACACTGAACGGGATACGGTCCTTAATGCGGTGTTTACCCCTTATCAACTACAATGGCGGAGCTGGAAGTTTCGAAAAATATCACTTTGGAAAAGGGTGAGTCACACGTCACGCTGTTCACACAATTCCTTTCCCTGTTTGCGCTTCTGGCAAAAGTGCGGGTTAGTGGTTTTTATTTTTGTGCATTTAAACGCGCTGTTCTCGGTGTTCGTGGCACTTAATTTAGTCAAATGAAGAATTAAGTGCCTGATTAACTCTCATATAAAGGATTTGAAGCGATGTTGATGTTGTTTGCTGTTTGGCTTTTCACATGCTTGACTTAACAAGTGTTGTGAGGGAGCGGGAGCTGTCCATGGTTCTACATCGGAATTCTGTTGTACTCAGCGGGAGGGGGACGAGAAGCTGCGCTCGAGACACAAATGTAAAGGCTTTGGCTGATTAAATGTTTGCCAGCTATTCAGGTCCCCAACCGCGAATTCTAATGTTCTGTTTATTAATTTTTTTTCCTATGTTATAAATTATAATTACAATTGTCGTATAAATCGTGTTTGAGTCTGTATTGGATATTACAACATGAATGGTCTTTTTTCTCCCGCCTTAAACCCTTGCATTAGGGCGGGGTTAGTTGATGTTATTGGTTCAAGTAAATGTGATTTGTCTTGCTTTCCTAAGGCAGTGACCGCATGAGCTGATTTGATTCCACGCGTCACACATATCTGCTCATTTTTTACCTTTGCGCTTTTGTTAAATCGTTTCATTGATCATGTTTGCTGGCATTCGCCTTCTTTAGGGACTTTAAGGATTTTTGTACTGCATGTGTGTCTGCTTATGTTTAAAATCAATATGAGCAGATATTTATTTTATACATGCACATAAATAATAAAAGCATTTCTTTAGCTATAACTCTCTATGGATTAAATGTTATGTCAACAGGTTAATTTGTTACATTTGTGAGTTTATGCAGGTTTATGTCTGCACTGACTAAGCTTAATTTCTTGGCAAGACAAAATGAGTATTTAAAGTAAATAAAGTGCATTGTTTTGTTAGATTATGACGATTTACTGCTCCTTCCCCAGCCTTCACAAGAGTTCATAGCCTCCTTGCGTCTTCTTCTTTTTCCATGTCCCTCTTTTCTATTTCTCTTCCTCTTTCTTTCCTGTTTCCTTACCCTTCTTCCTGAATGGGTACTTGTAGTGCCTAATGATTTTGTAAACTGTTAAGAGACCAGCTCAATTGCCCATTAACTTGATCTTTTGATGTAAATTAAGATATTTTATTTGGGGTTGTGCAGTAGCCCGTATTGGTGTTTAAGTAATCTGTCGAGACTAGTGAGCAGAATACAATCAACATGAATTTTCATTTTAATATTCAATGTAGCCATAGGCCTTTACGACCACCCACTCTGTATGACCTGCTAGGCCTCAGTTGCACAACAACCACTGTTATAGCCAAACTGGAGGCATATTTCCAGTTAATGTGTCTCCAAGGCCGTCCTTTATGAATTGGAGAAGATTAGGCAGATCACAGGAGTACCCGTTTCTGTTCGGTGAGATACCGGTATCAGCTGTGCTCCATCCTTCTTCTGGGTAAAGGGAAATGGCAAAGGGGAGGGCTTTCCCAATTGGCCCAATACCTCCCTGAACATCTCCCTGAACGCCTGCCTGCCTAACTGTTCTTCAATACTAGGAAACGCTGTCAGAGCAGCAGTCATGAATATATTCAGATTCTGCACAGTTATTTTGGCTCTGATGGATTGTGGGAGCTCAGTGGGGTTCTTGTTGAACGTGGTGATGCAGTTTGAGTTAGGGTGGTAATAGCATAATTTTTTTCTAATTAAGATGGAGAGGATGTGATAAGTGCTTCCTTCCTCTGTTTAAATCCCCAATTTAAAGTGCGTGCCTGTTGAGGATTTTCTTGTCTCTCAAGCTTGGCAAAAAACTGAAACTCTGACGTCTACCAGGATGCTTTCGTTGGTCATTTTAATTAGTTCCAGTTTTTTCAAAATAGTTTCTAAAATATAACTCAAATTGCATTCGTACTGTCCTGTAATTCAATGTGTAGCATGGTAGCAACACTAAGGTTAAGGGTTTGATGCACATGCTTATAAAATGTATACCTCGAAAACATTGCAAACCACTTTGAATAAAAGCATTTATAAGCCTTAAATGTTATTGTCATGGCAGTGCATATGCATTGAGGCTGTTAATGACATTTAAACTGATTTATTGACCTGTCATTTGAATTCATATGTACAAGCAGTCTGTTATCACATCATAGAGAGCTGAGTGCACTCAATTTGGTGTTTTCCCCTTTTCTAACCTCAAAATATCTGTCAAGTCTTGAGACTATAAATGCCATGTTACGGGCCTTCTGCTTACTGCGTCTGAGATGGTCATCTCCCTCCATCTGACCAGCGGTCAGATCCCACCGGTCAAAAAGCAGCATGATGGACTAATACAATTTCATATCTGAATGACTTCTTCACTCTGGTATGTGTAGTCTCACAGCGACACAGAATAGAGAAACGAGAGAAAATGAGGACACAGAGAACTTTGAGATGTGAAGACTGTGAAGAAATGCATTCATATTGCAGCATCTGGGAATGAATGATTTATAATGGAAGTTCAGCTGCTTTCTTGAAGAGTTTTAATAAATGAGTGGCTTCCCCTTCAGTTCCACTCTTAAACTTTATAAAACAATACACTTTATTGGACCCCAGAGAGATCCACCCAATCCCAGTCTCGGGTTTTGTAAAAGGTCGTTTTTCCTGTCATTTTAGGTTGTTTTATAGATATACTTATGTACATCCCTTATTTACTAGAATACTACACTGTAAAACAAAGAAAAAACAAAAAATGTACTGTCAATTTTCTGCCTGGATATTATCCATTATTTTTACTGACATTTCCGTTATGCAAAATTTAAAATACATGTAAAACAGCTGTGAAAAATGAATATGGAAAATACCTTATATTAATATTTAATATGATAAATATGTTAATATAGTTTATTGTGCCCTTTAAAGGCTTTTTTAGTGTAGCTTCCTTGACTTCTTCATGGAGTGTGAAAAATGTGGATCTTGAACATGTCCAATTGGCTTTTCAAAGATGAAATAATTATCTTAAATTATAGTACTTGTCTTGACTAAAATATAATATCATCAAGTTTATTATTTCAACCTATAATGTCAGACTTGATCAATAGAAAAAGTGCATTAAGACATTACAAGAATAATGTCCTTATGTCTTTCTCCACTGACCAAGCACTAAAAGACCCATCACAGATTGATTGGCATCACATTCAGTTTGTAAAGCCCGTATTATGTCATGTCATTGAGATTATCTGCTTTCTCTTCCATCTGTATTATACCGCTCCCTTTGACACATCTGTTCATAGCCACAGCATCATGCACATTTGCCCCACTACAATACATGACATATTCTGTGTTAATCCTTGCTCGGTATTGCTTTTTACAGTCACAAAGGTTCAAAGGCTCTTTGTGAATAGCTGGCGTGATAGAAGATGGACAACCAAAGCTAGGGTGGAGTGGTCTTTTGTGGCTAAAGATGTGGGCGTTGTACATGGACGATCGGAGAGAACCCAGCTCGCAGTATTGAGAAGTGTGCGAGCGAGAGTTCATCACGGATGATGCTGAATTCCGAGCGGCCGGTTTTGCGTTTGGATGGTGTGGGACCTTTCTCGGTGACGTCAGAGCGATCAGCCATGGCCAGCGTGGTGTCTCTCTTGGCCCGTTGGTTCTACCATGTTGGAGGCAGCGTGGTGGTGCCACAAAAGTGTCGTTTGGCATACATAGGTAGGAAATGGATTGTAGAGCAAGTTTTATGTATTTGTGTGTGTGTACTCTTCAGTCACAAATCTCAAAATCTATTAAAAGCTTCATTGCTTAGTTTAGTTTATTGGCTTTTGAACTAAAACACTTATCTCGTTCCTTGACCTATATGAACTCATATTCATTCAATTTACATTTATTAAGCTGTTGTTTTTATTAACATATTGCATCGGATATGACGGCCAACTGAAAAAGCGAAAGTATGGATGTTCTGCCTGTTATCACCTCTCAGAAATTGTGGAAGATGACATCTCAGGAATGCAGAGAGATGTACACAGTACGTTTCCACTGCTGGTATTCTACCTGCCTAACTATATTTGGTGTGAAACACGCAGTGTTTTATGGAACAGATGGTACTAAATCCAAACACAAACATAAAACAAACTGTTCAGGCTATTTTAAACCAGAAAGAGGTCTCAATCTGTGATGAAAAGGTGCACAGCTTTATAGAAACGCCAGAATAGTCCCATCTTTAACGGTGCATGTTTATTGTTGGGCGAGTGCTCGTTCTCATCTGTCCTCGGTTTGGATCTCTGTGTAATAAAATGGATTTGATGCATAAAAAGAATTACAGTTGAGTTGGGTTTATGATGGTGAGTAGCAGCGCAGGGTCAATGTATTATGAGATGTTTGACTCAACAATGAGAGCACAGAGCAGGCACAGATATATTTCTGGGTATTTATAGTACATGCTGTGCACATACACTGTTTAATCTGGTTTATTGTTGTGTGTGTGTGACATGTTCCTGATCCAGATTCTCTGTTTTACACTGCTCCAAGGCTCTCTGAACATTATGACAGTGCTGTTAAGCCATCTCAATGACTTGACTGTGATTCAGAGCCTCTTTGTAGAGAGTCTTTTATCCTCTTCTGCTGGAAGAGTATGAGCTGCTGTGTGTAATCTAAACTTTGATGATGATACTGATGCTGAGATCTAAACCAGGGTTTATCTTCTGGTTCTGCTTCAGGACACATATTTTAGTGTATAGCAGCAGCATGATGTTTCTAAAATCAAAGAATGAAATGGATTAATTTCATGGTTATTTATTAATATTTTCATGAACATCCTTCCTGCTGTAATAGTTAAAATTCTCCTAAATGTTTTGTGCTCATGACAGTAATACATTGCACAGAACGCATTGCTGTCAACACGATAAACCCTTATTTTACCCTTTTTTAACCAATACTCCAGGGCCGACGCTGCAGGACAGTTTGTCAAACCTGTGAGCAGGTGTCTAACTGCATAATACATGTGTTGCCCTGTGTTTTGTGTTCCTGTTTTGATGGTTCTGAACGCAGGGTCCTTTGTGATTTAGGCATCACAGAGACTGAGCTTCTATGACCCAATTATTCAGTGTTTGATATCTCCATGTACTTCTCCTCACCAGCCCGCTTTGATCTGCTCTCTTCTTCAGCCGCTAGGCTGATGAACACATTTAGGTTTCTTGTGTATCTAAAAGACGGTCTCTCTCCACCCCCTGCTTTATTTACTCTTTTATCTCTTTCACTGAATGGTTCCTGGGTCAAAAGCAGGTAAAGGCAGTGGTGCTGTTGTCCAATACATTCAATTTAATGTGGCTTTGAGTTTTACTGTTGGTCCCTCGCTTTTCTGACACAGCCCTGCCTAAATCCGTCTGGACCACAGACATATGTGGGGAATTTGTGAACGTGTGTTCTCCGTCACTAGCTTTGATTAGACAATCAGATAGACCGATAATGAAATAGGGCGTGAAAAAAGAAATGAACACTATGACAAAAACTGTGTCACAGTTTTTCAGGTTCAAACTGCATTTTTTCGAAAAAAAGAGCAATAACTAAACATCAATTCCCAAACCGGTCTCATAGGAAATACATACCTCTGTACACTTTTTGCAGCGCCACAAAATACATACCATTGGGTACATATTGCTAGTTTTGAGACACAAAAGTCCACTGGGGGCTCTAAAGAGAAGAACTGCATTGGTCCACTAGAATGCGTGTTAGTGTCATGATTGGCCTCTGAATTGATTTTAAAAATACGTATTATTTGTACTTTAATAGATATGTTATAGCACCTAACCCCACTCCTACCCTAAACCTACCCTCTTTCCAACCACATAAACACGCAACAAGGAAATAGAAGTCAGACACACGTATTTATTGCAAACACTGACCAAAAACAGTATAAAAGCATTACGAACAGGTTGCGTTGTGCTTCGCGTCTTCTAAAGCCATACGATATTGTGTGCACAGCATGGTTTTAATCGCTGTTTATCTCCAGTTTTAATCTCCAGTTTTATGGTTTTATTCAAGGATTTCAGTTTTACAGCTTGAGAAAAATATGAAAAAAAAACGTTAAAATTTCATTAATGAACATTTTTAAAAAAAGACTTCTCGTGTGGAATTTTTTTAAATCAAATGTTAAAATGAAAGAGCCATGTTTTTTAAAGGGGTCATATGGCACGAATATGTGTTTTTCTGTGTCTTTGGTGTGTTATAAGTTGCCCATGCATGTATTAGACACGTAAAAGTGTCGGAACAAAAGATGCATCCTATCTAAAAGCGAATGCTCACCCAGACCTGCCTGAAACGCCTCGTGTAACCACACCCACACAAATCTACGTCACTTCGTGGCATGATTTGACTAAGACCACATTTACACGATGAAAAACGGAAACGTTTTTCCTTTGCGTTTTTGAAAAGTTTCACGTACGCATGACAGCGTTATCAAAACTGTCTGCATTTACACGGATCCAGGAAAATGGATAAAAACGCTGTAGTATGCACGCCAGGCCAGTGGATGGCGATGTTGTTGTGTAAAGAAACAGGACGTGCCTTGGCACATACACATGCACAGTTATAAGGCAAAAGTGCTTTTTAAAACCGTTGGTCGTTGTATAATGTGTGTTTAAAGTCTGGCGAATGTAAATAGTGTGTCTCCGCTGGTGTTATTGGTGCAGCAAATCCACATTTTGCTGGGGAAATGTTAATACATAGTCAAGCAGTGAGAGCTCACAGTACAGGAAGCCGCCATATTGTTTTGGCTATACTCCCTTGACTGAGTGTGTAATACGCATTTGGGCGGCCACTAACCGTAGGTACCTGTCAGCACAATTGCTTTGGAACCTGATGTTCCAAATATGGTAAGAGGCGTTACATTTCCATCACACACTTGCAGTATTCGACCAATCACTATGCACTGGTTAACTGGCCAATCACAGCACACCTCGCTTTTCAGAGCGTTGAGCTTTGTTAAAAATCTGCGTGTTTCAGAGAGGCGGAGCAAAGAGGAGATACAAACATGCACGGTATGTGGAAAATACAGCGTTTTTGAACCTTAAATTGCGTTACATCTAAAACAAACGATAATATTAGTTTTAGCCGTGTCATATGAACCCTTTAATGTTTTTTTTTACTTTTTTGTTGTTGTAAGCATAGTTAAATGTTTCCCATTCTGGCCCATTCACACCAGGAACTATGGACTGTTTAAGATAAAACTTTTAAAAATGTATAATATATTTTATAAACTATAACAACGTGCTCACACATTTATATACACTAGTTTTCTCTATGGTTAAAGGTATCATTCTTGATGTGAACATGCCCTAATGGACAGAGCAAAGAAATACACATATATTGAACTTGTATTTTAGGACTAATTCCTGGACATTCTGTCCCAGTGTGAAATTAATTCTGTCAATTTAACTCATCATTATCAGGTCATGAAGTGGGAGGGGATGATGGGATGCTGGAGGTGAGCCGCTCGTCTCCATCCTCCTCTCGAGCGTTCTCACCTCTCTCTGCATTCTAATGAACATGCTGCCCTCCCTCTCTCCATTCCCTCGAGACCAGTGCCAAATCCCCACAGTGCAGAGCGCAGTAATCGGGCGTGAAGGTTTACTCAACACAAGACTAATTTGTTTCAAATTAGCTGGAGAGTCTCAGGGTAATAACAATAATAAGAGTCCAACAGGAGGAAGAGACTCTATCAGAGAGAACGGAATACGTAGGGAGAGAGAGTTTGAGAGACACTAACCAAGAGACCCTTATAAATTGTTTATTAATCTTGACCACTCATTAAAATGGATTTCTTAGTTTGGAGATCTAATTAATAACCCCCAGATGGGGTGCATGTGCTTGTACATGGCCTTTGATTCTCGCGGGTATTCCTCCAAACCTTCCAGTTTGGCCATCGGAAGAATCTATTAAGATCCGTGTTTTGGCATTCAAGTGGAGTGTGTACCTCTGTGTACAGATGTTGAGCTAAGCGCCCTTGTGGAAGTCGTTGTGCTCTTAGTTGTGTTGTTTCCATGTTTTTAAAATTCCAGTCACAATTGTTTGGGTCGATGGAACCCCTTGAGTCCATAACAAAAGGACTCGGTTCTCTAGGTGCTTTTAAAGCAAGCAAAATCGAAAGTCAAAATGTTTTTTTTTTGTTCATGTGAAATGATACTTTGAGTGTTATTTAAAGTGGACCGAGAAGGCACAAACGATGTATCTAAAGTACAGCTTCTATGATAGCACTGCAGCCAGGAGACGTTCAGATTCATGGTGTCAACCGTTTTGTACTGGGAGATGCTAATCGCAGAAGCAAAGAAAGATTATGTTGTTGCTTAAATGTTTGCTAAAAGGTATGGAGTGTGACTTGCTTTTGATAACCTCAAAAGTCTGTGATGAGTTTACTGACTGCATCTGCACACTGAGTTCTTGTACCAATACTAAATTTCTCCACCGATAGCTGATTATTCAGTATTCAAAACAATATTTTTTAACTTTCTTAATGTTATTAATTAATATAACGACTATTAATAAAGAACATGAAACTGGTGATATTTCTTAACATTTTCTCATTGAATAACACAAATTCATTGCATTTTCCTGTCCTCTTTTGATTGACAGGATATATCTGCCCTGATCATCGGCTGTTTTTAAACTATCGGTTATGAAAAATAGTTTTTATCGACCGATACCGATTATTGACCAATATATTGGTGCATCTCTATCTCTTATGCTTTTAGGAAAGAAAATATAATCATATTTATAACCATTTCACTTGCTTTGTCCCCCATGATGAAATAATTTTTTCAATGTTTACATTGAGCACAAGGCATTTTATGATTTCCCCAATGCAAAGCATTGCTGTGATGTCGCCTCAGTTGACCCTGAGGGGGAGAAGGGAACACCAGCAGGTTTATTTATGAACAAACAGTATGTTTCAGGGGAAAGATATAGAGCCGTTGCTTTCATAAGAATGACAATCAGTAATGGTTTCATCTAAAAAAAAAGATCACTGACAGACTTCTACTTTTGCGTGTGTGAGAGAGTTAGAAAGAGAAAGTTGAGAGAGGTTTTCTGATTGAAACTGTAGAGTTAATACATGTGCGATATGTCGCTCTGCCTTTGCAGGATGATGTTTGACACATTTTTCAAAAGTTTCTCTGCTGTTTCTTTTGGCTGTGAGAAACAACAAAGGATTTAGTGGTGGGAAAAGTATATAGTGAATAAAATAGCAAAATATTTTGGAGCTGAAGTCTAGATGCTTAAAGGGGTGGTGCAACGGTGTGTCATGCATTCTGACTACTTTACGCTGTTAAATGTGCTGTCTTCTCATGCTTAACATGGTCAACTTGTCAAAAAACTAGTTGGGCGTATTGCATAGTATTTCTGTGCTCGATACACTTCCCCAGCGATCGTACAGGTTTCGGAAAGTTTTTTTTCGAACATATAAAACTGTTTCGTAACAATTTTTGCCAGACACGAACCGCATGCGGTGAGTGAAACTGATGTCTGTGTTTTGTTGGCAATGGGTGCTCACGTGCTTTAGTTCAGCCTACCCCCCCCACACACGCGCCGTATGCTTTCGGAAAAAATCGTACAGCTGTATATCTCTTTTATAAATGTGATCAAACTAAATACTCTTCGAAGATACAAAGTATGCTATACTACTTTATAGGTACTCAAGATTAATATGAGATTGGCAGAAACCGCGTGTGTTAGGGCCGCTTTAATTAGACCAGAGAGCGTGTTATTCTGTCTAATAGTATCTTAATGTGCTTTAGAGGGTGACCTGAATCTTTCATAATAACAAACACTCTTGTAATGAACTATTTTGTACTTGTATTTTTTCTCTATCTCTCTACTTATTTACTTTATTCTTTTACAGTCTCGTACTTGTGCCCTAAACCCTACTTTAAGCAATAGTATCAGTAATGAGTTTTGCCTGTCCAAGCCAATCCTTCTTTTTGTTTCACATCACAAACAAAATTCTATCTGTATGCAAACCAATACTCAGTGTCAAGAGCGAAGAAAAGAAGAGGGTGTTTGAGTGTTTCAAAGAGGAGGAATAGAAAGCATTGTCTTTCATGGTCATGTCAAATCTAATTGGATTGTGGATTGTTTCCCAATCTGTGAAGTGCTGATAGTGAAAGTGGGCCAGAGGTTTGGTCGGGACAGAAAGATGCTGCTTTTCTTTTTCATTTTGGATGAGTAGATGAGAAGGTGTATACGGAGGCAGAGAGGAATATTTCTGGATCCTTCACAGTCATTATCAAAGTACATGTTCTTTACATGTATGGCCTTTATAATCTGGGTCAGATTGTGTGAAAACACAACAGAGCCACCGCTATCATGGCTTCAATAAGTAGCCTACAAACCTGGTGTTTGTCCTATATAAAATTTAGATACTTATATAAAACTTTTTTGCCTGCATGGTCTAATTTCAGGACTGTTAATTCCATTTCATCATCACAGATGGTCAGAGCTGATTTGGCACAAAATGTCTGAGCCTGCATCCATTATGTTTAATTATACCACTTGCTTCATTCTGATTGGCTGACGAACGTTCTATGGGTGTGGATTATTTTTCAGTTAAATGCACACCTATGAAGTAGTTCCAGATCTGTCGACCGAAATTACAGTTCCATATCACTGCGCCCAGTTTAACTGAATAAGGTTATACTGTAGCCTACTGTCCACCACTGAATACGGATCTAACAACAGACAAAATGACAAAGAAATTCCATTGTCTTAGAAGAAAGAACTATTCATATTTATGGACAGCGACGTCCACATAGACATGTGGCTACAGTGCTATACAGGACTGTTCAGACGAAAAACTAAAGCATATATCAAAGGTAACGGCAAACTACATGACACAATCAGCAGGTTAAAGATAGAACACGAAGAAACACGAAAATAACAAAAACAACAGTTCAAATTAGTCTGTGGAATGGGTAAACGGGACTTTAAACACACAGTAGCAAGCTTTCTATGCCACTGCGAGAACCGCAGCTGGCGCAGAAGTCTTCGTGTCACATTTTTTCTCCTTATACTTTTCTCATATGACAGGGGTGTTAAATACGACGAAAACAAATCAAATATACAGGTACATCTCAAAAAATTTGAATATCATGAAAAAGGTCAATTTTTTTTGTCACTCATTTCAGAAAGTGAAACCCATATATTATATAGATTCATTACACATAGAGTGAAATATTTCAATATTTCAAATATATTCAAATATTACATGATCAATAAAAAAGGGATGTTTTAAACAGAAATGTCAGGCTTCTGAGAAGTATGTTCATTTCTATGCACTCAATATTTGGTTGGGCCTCCTTTTGCATGAATTACTGCATCAATGCGGCGTGGCATGGAGGCAATCAGACTGTGGCACTGCTCAGGTGTAATGGAAGCCCAGGTTGCCTTCAGGTCATCTGCATTGTTGGGTCTGGTGTCTCTCATCTTCCTCTTGACAATTCAGGTTCAGGTCAGGCGGGTTTGCTGGCCAATCAAGCACAGTACCACCATGGTCATTGAACCAGCTTTTGGTACCTTTGGCAGGGTGGGCAGTTGCCAAGTCCTGCTGGAAAATGAAATCAGCATCTCCATAAAGCTTGTCAGCAGAAGGAAGCATGAAGTGCTCTAAAATGTCCTGGTAGATGGCTGTGTTGACTTTAGACTTCAGAAAACACAGTGGACCAACACCAGGAGATGACATGGCAGCCCAAATCATCACTGACTGTGGAAACTTCACACTGGTCTTCAAGCATCATGGATTCTGTGCCTCTCCACTCTTCCTCCAGATTCTGGGACATTGATTTCCAAATGAAATGCAAAATTTAAAACCTTTCATCTGAAAAGAGGACTTTGGTCCAGTATGTTTTCTGAAGTCCACAGTCAACACAGCCATCTACCAGGAAATTTTAGAGCACTTCATGCTTCCTTCTGCTGACAAGCTTTATGGAGATTTTTTCCAGGATACTGGTTCAGGATACTGTTTACTGTACTACATTTGAATGACAAATATCTCACTTTTCATGCCACAAAAAAAATGATTTCCTTGGCCAACTTGTCGCCTGCTTCTAATATGACACCTGACTCAACTCATCAGCCTTGGTGTGTTAATTAGGGAGACATCCACAACATTTTGAGAGAAGGCTAATGAGTTCAGTTGTGTAAACTTTTCCCATCTCTGATTTAGTTATAAGCAAAAGATCTAATTAAACTTTTTATACGATTAATCGAAAAAATAATTGCCCAACTAATCGATTATTAAAATAACTGTTAGTTGCAGCCCTAAAAATAATGCACACCCGTCGTGGACACATTACCACCTCGGGGTGTGCATTATTTTCAAAGAATTCAACGTCCTGTCGTGGCGTTGTCAATTATTCCTTACCTAATCATCTAGTAGACAAGTGTGTGTGTGTTTGTGTGTGTTCTGATATCTGTCCCTGAGAGTGAGATTGGTTTTAAATCCTTTATAATTGTCCTGTCCATTATGTTAAATCCTGCTCCACTTGATCCATATGCTTCCCAGTATTCCTGCCCAAAAGTGCTTTGTTCTGCAAGAAGTGCAATAGTTCATGTTACATAAGCACTAGTGTTGAGGTGAGTTCATGCAAATGGGTTGTTGACAAGAAATGGCATGATCATGTGATGAATTGAATATAAAATGAATGTGAATTATTATTGTCATCATTTAAAATGTAGTAAATGGTTAAACCTTTCTTAGTTTTACATGGAACTGTTCTTATAAAAACTATGTTATTAGAATATTTGAGCCAAATTTAAAAATCACAACAGTGTGACGGTCTCAAGCATGGTTCAATATTGTAACTTTTAAAAATCAAAGGTAAAGCATAAAAATGTTAATATAGCCTTTATATACCTCAGGCATCATTTTACAACAGTCTATTTGAGTAAGTGGCAACAATTTTTTTTATCCATATATTTCTAATTTTGTCACTGAAAACCATCCTAATTTAAGCTAATTAGACAACTTGAATTAGCTGATGGACCCCATTCAGGGTTTAATGGCGGTTGAGGAACAAAACTTTAATAAAATAACAAACAACAAAACGAAAGTAAAATGCACACATAATAAAACATAACGTAAAGTCCAGGCCTGGTTCTCTCTCGTCCTTTACTGTTGTTGCTCCTCCTTTTATATAATGCTAAAAGAAGAAAGAAAGAAAATAAAGACTCTATTTGGTGTATTTTCCTACATTTTAATATTGTTTGTCAGAAACAACACAAACATGCATATTAATAACCAAAATCATTTCGAATTTATCATATACACGATTTTTTAGCCATTATACAATGCATTTTATCCAGATTTTGACTTTTTGATGTTGATTTATCAACATCAGTAGCCTAACGTTATTGTCTCCCTCGGTCATTAGCTGACGGGGGTTAATTTTCACGTGTGCTCTAATACAGAATAAATAACCAAACCGCAATCTTATTATTGTGTTTATCAGTATATTCTCATAATGTATAAAGTATACGATTATGGTGGATGATGATGTCTTAAATAGTCTTAAATGTCTCAAAGGCGGTAGTTTAAAGCTATGATTTAATGCACGCTCACCTTGAACAGACGTCTAATACTGAACGCGTTCTTGGCTGGCAGGTTGGCTTGTGTCAAGAGGACATACCGCCACCTACTGTCCCTGTGTGTTTGTATATCTGATCTTATGTTTTACGTGTCATATTTTACTGTTATATATGGGAAATGTGTGTGCTTCGCTGTTGCGAAAGAGAACAGGTTTAGGTCGCAACCATTTGACATCACGGATTCTGACGCAAAAAAATGGCGGCCTCCAAGTAAAAATATTTTTTCAAAGTTTATGAATACTGTGACAGTTACACTGTTTTTTATTTCACAATTATAAAGTCAATGCCATTGTTCATATATTAAGCCATACATCGCTCTATACCCAGGGATCCTTTTAAAGTGATAGCTCACACAAAACCAATGCAAGTAAATGGGAGCCGGTTAACAACATTCTTCAAAATATCATCTTTTGTGTTCTGCGGAAGAAAGTCATGCAAGTTTGAAATGACAAGAGGGAGAGTAAACGATGACTGATTTTTTTTGGGGGGGGTGAACTATCACTTTAAGTTGTTAACAGTCTCTCCTTTGAGGAAATATCACTGGCAAGGAAAAGCAACCAGTGCTGTGCACGCATGCTCCCTCCATCTCTTTCTTCTACTTCTGCAGAACTTTTATCAGCAGGGTGCCAGCCTCAGCAGAAGTTTTATTTGGAGTCTTTCTGTCTGCTGATGCGAAGCCGATTGGTCCCAGTGGCCCTGAAGGACAGGGAGTTGCCGTCTCCGTCTGTAAAGATGAGCAGCGTTGCAGGCACTCTCTGCTGTGTTGCATCAGTAAAGCTCCTGGTTCTCACAGTTCACCGAGGGGTTCTCGAATCTTCTGATTCCAGAGATTCTCTGTTTTCGCGTTGTTTTCTTTGGTCTGGTAGTAATTGCACCCCCCCTGCCAATTTTCTAATTTTGTCAATTTTTCACGTTCCATATCCTGCCTACATGTCACAATTAAAATGACACCTATCGGCATGCAATCTAAAAATAACAGAAGCTGATATATCAGCCAATTTATATGTGTAGACTTCCGTCCTGCTGAATATTTTTACCTGGCTGTTCAGTTGCCCATCAACCCACTCAATAAATGTGCGTTTTTGTGTTTTCTGCAGTGGAGCGATGCATGAGTGTGATGCAGTCAGGGACTCAGATGGTGAAGCTGAAGACTGGTTCTAAAGGTCTGGTTCGGCTCTTCTACCTGGATGAGCACCGGTCATGTATCCGCTGGAGACCATCTCGCAAGAGCGAGAAAGCCAAGAGTAAGTCAAACGCATTCATATTAACATAAACATGCATTGTTTTTCTAAAGGTGGACTCAAAAAGGTTTACTTCACATGCAAAAAGAGCCTTTGTTTATTCACCCTCAAGTCATTCAAAACCTGAAAGACTCATTCTTCGGTGGAACACAAAAGAAGACATTTTGAGAAATGTCTCAGTGGATTGGTGTCAATACAATGGGAGTCAATGTGACCACAGTGTTGTTTGGTTACCAACATTCTTCAAAATAGCTTCTTTTGTGTTCTGCAGAAGAAAGAAAGTCATAGCCTACTGGTGTGGATTGACATTACATTGTAAATGATGAAAGAATTTTTTTTGGGCGAACTACCCCTTTAAATATTATGTGTTAATGTAGAGATAGAGAAAGAGAGAGAGAGAGAGAGAGGGCTGAAAATGTTCCAAAAATGTTTTAATTGTTTTTGGCTAGCTTGTCACCAGAATTAGAATAACCGCAGATAAAGGAAATGCATTTAATGAATAGTATCATGTCATGCACCGCAGTCACACTAGACTTACACAATGTGAAATTTCTAAATGGAGATTTGGTTGTGAACCATATATGGATAGCAACCAGAAAACCCTTGATAAAAACATCCGACACACAGTATTTGTTATCATATGTTTTCATTATTTTATAGCTGTATTGTACAGAATTGGATTGTGTGATATTATTATTGTGAGCATTTCCTCCAACTGAAAAGGTCACCTCTTTGCATATCAGTCTTCTATAGGTTAGACGTCGTCACGATACAAATTCGCAGGTCACCAAACTTGACCATCTACTGCATTCACATGTATATGAATGGAAGTAAAGTGAACGAAAGTCTTGTGTGACTGTGGCATAACTCAACTTTCGTTATCCCTTGTCCTAAATGTACAATGTGTAATATTAAAGCGGAGGTAACGCACGCAGTTTCTGCCAATCTCATTGTAATAAGCTCAATAAAAGGGAAGGAAGGAGGCGGGAACCAGCGAACATTCAAACCAACTTTAATCAAATAAATAAACAATAACACGGAAGTAAAAAGGCCGGCAGCCACCTCACGGTCGACTGCCGGCCACACAAACATAAACAAAACTTAACGTATGTCCGGGCCCGGTCCTCTCTCGCCGTTTCCTCCTGTCGCTCGGTGTGACGCCCAGTTGATCCTCGTTATCGCTCGCGCCACCGGCCTCTCTTCGTCCTCCCACGGCTCTCGTCCCGCCTCCCTCGTCACACTCATATTAATCTTGAGTACTTAGTATTGCATAATTCGTACCTTTGGAGAGTATTTAGTTTGATCACATTCATAAAAAAACAGATACTGCTGTACGATTATTTCGAAAACAGTCAAGGTCCTGGAGGCGTGCAGTGGGCAGAACTAAAGCACAAGCACACAATACATCATCTTATTATCCCTGCATAACTGTGTTAATTCACTATAAATTTGTGTTGTTTAGATAATGCACGTACGCGCCGATTGCCAACAAAACACAAACATACTACTCAGTTTCACTTACAGCGTGCGGTTCATGTCCGGCATCTTTCAGAGTTTCAAATGATTTCCAAATCCGTAAAAATGCCATGAATGGGCGTGCTCTTTCTCTCGCTCTCGCTGGTTGATGTGTGGGCATGCTTTAACCGGGAGAATTGCCCAATAAGGGACTAAGAAAAGTTGTTACTTACCGGAATTTCATGTTCGAAAAAAACTTCCCGAAACCTATACGAACCTTGGGAGAGTGAATCGAGCACAGAAATACTACGTCATATCCCCAACTCGTTTTTTGACAAGTTGACCATGAAGCATGACACGCCAGCACGTTTAACATTGTAAAGAAGTCAGAATGCATGAAACAGTGTTGAACCACTCCTTTAAGGAGGATCTATTGACAGAAATGCAATATAATATACATAACTATGTCTTCTACTACAGTAGGTGTATAAAGACGTTACATAATGAAGCGTTATGTTTTTATTATCTTAGAATGAGCTATTTCTTAGTACACCCCGGGTGCCATTACATGGAATTCACCATGTTGTTTCTACAGTAGCCCTACTACAGAGCACATTTCGTAAATACTTATTTCCTTCAGCAAAGAAGCAAAAATGTGATGACATTTTAGTTCTGTGTCAGCCACCGTAGTGCTTCGAAGGGGTGGAGTGAGCCGTTGGTTGCAATTCGTAGCCTCACCACCAGATGCCACTAAATTTCCCCAACTGGACCTTTAAGTTCAATGATCTTTTCTTCTCTGTCACTTCCCTGAGATCTCTCTCTCTCTCTGTATCGGTTGTATTATTTATTTCCTTCTGCTTCCCCATTAAAGCATCCGTGTAAATTTTGACATGTCGAGAGTCTGAGAGCAGCTCTCTTACATAAAAACCGTGTATGATTCACAGGCCGGGGGCTTCCAGAAACAAACCACTCTCTCACCATCTGTTTGCGCTCTGCTTGTTTGGGTTCAAGTGAATTTCCGCATAAACGCTCATTTTCGCTCCGGATGAGTGTTCCGGTAGCATGCTAGAAATAAAATCCTGTTCCCTCCTCTCTACATATATTCACTTGTTCTGCAAGCTTTGGTTAGCCGAACTGACCCTGCCCAGATAGATGGATTATAACACAGTGCTGTTAATAAAAACTCAAGTGCTTTTGTCCAACCATCTCTCCTCCTCTCGTTCCCTCTGTCTCTATCCCTCTCTTTGTATGCTGTTATGTTTGTGAACTGCTGTCATAAGATAAGATTCTCTTTGTTAGGCCATTTGCATAATTAAAAAGGCAGATTGTGCCTAGCTCATTGTCAGGTTAAGGGATCAGAAGCTTTGATGCCACTCGGGTTTCCAGAGCACATGCAGAGCTGCTGGATCAGATTATCATAACCGGAAGTGTTAAAAAGACGTGTTAAAAGGGCATTGCTGAAAGATTCAGAGGATTGTTTGGGTGTTGATTTTGAAAAGACTGAACTGGACAGAAATCATACCATGCCTGCAGAGACTGTCAGGATTTGTGCTGTCATGTAAATCAACACATTTTTACAGTCAGCCAACACGAAAGGCTTTTTTCACAAAAGGAGTTTTCTGAAAGGAATAGATCCAAAAGTGAAAATTTGGACATTATTTATGTTCCCTCATGCTATTTTGAACCTATACGTTGAAAGTTTTTTATATTTTTAAGAGTTATTATGTAGACCTTTCACAAAAAGGTATTTGTTTCTCACATAAAGCTATGGGTGGCGTAACAAGACTTGAAATATAAAGCACGAACCATATAGACTACTTTTATATCAATTCTGTAGCACTTAGCATTGTTTGGTTTGTTTACCGTCCACGGTAACATTACTGAATGAAAACTGTGTTATTTTATGTGAAAGATACGTATGAAAATTCATATTCTTATGTTCTATTTGTGAGTAAACTACAGTGTCTTAAGCAAGAATGTGAGGGAGATATACAGTATAAAGGGTCATGCAGAAAGCAAGAGGCACAACAGAAATGTAATTATATACCGTTATGGTCCAGTGCTTTAGAAAAAGAAAGAAAACACTGTGATGGGACTAAGATATGGTGATTATACTCTTAGATTTTGTCTCTTCAATCTCATATTCAATTTCAGCTATACATAGAATTGGATTCAATGTTTCATTAACACATTTCCACTTCAGTGTCTGTTAATTTCACCGAAGCAAGTCTTTTATTGTGCTTGAGTAATGCAGGTCATAAAACCACTGGCAGGCTTTTTTACCGATGAATGCACCGCTGCATGTTGGTCATTCATAGCTTGTAGGGTTCGGGGATCATTTTCTCTTTTCTCTCCCCAGTCACCATCGACTCACTCTACAAGGTCACGGAAGGTCGTCAGTCTGACATCTTCCATCGACACGCGGAGGGGAACTTTGATCCGAGCTGTTGTTTCACCATTTACCACGGCAACCACATGGAGTCTTTGGACTTGGTCACGTCGAACGCGGAGGAAGCGAGAACGTGGGTGACGGGACTCAGGTACCTGATGGCCGGTATCAGCGATGAAGACTCGCTAGCCAAGAGACAGCGCACCCATGATCAATATCCTTCGCTTGTACATATTCAAACGGAGTGGTCACGTTAGAAAGGTTGAGCAAATGATGAGAGAATTTACCTTTTTGGGTGAACTGTTCCTTTAATGGATGGGTGGATGGATGGCTGAGTGGGTGGATGAATACATTGATGGAGGCAAGAAAGGACCCGTGATTGATTTTGACTGATTGATTTAGACTGACTTACAAAGACACAAACACAAAGAGAGAGCGAGAACGCGAGCGAGAGCTGCTTGACTCTTTAAGGCTTTAAGGCTGTGAGTAGTTCAGTGCTTTAGGGAGTCTTGCTCTGCAGGGAGTTCTTACAAAAGCACAGCCTCAAATGAAAGAAGCGGCCTGAGAGGAGGAGGAGATAAAACCACAGAGGTGCTCTTCCACTCCTCCCTTATGTTTCTGTCTGTTATTCTCATGAAGGTGCGTGAGTCATCGAGGGGCAGTCATTATAATCTACCATTACAGTAAATGCATAGCGCATGGCAGCTGCAAATTTCTCTAGACGACAGATCGACTGTGAGCTATTTTATGCACTCACTTATGCATGGTGTCTAGGGCTGTCATCGCGATTAATCGCATCCAGAATAAAAGTTTGTGTTTACATAATATATGTCTGTGTACTTTGCATATTCATTTTGTATTTATAAACACATACACACATACAGAAACAGTGTTAATAAAGTGTTATAAATCGAACCACACATTTTTATCAAAGACACGCTTTAAAAGTTCAAAGCTAGTGGATTAGCATTAAATGACACGTTATTTAAAATATATATTCTGCTTCATGCAGCTCTACTTAAATGTTAATGCCCCTTTGATCAGCCATCTAATGACACCATGGTTACCTGAATCGACCGCTGTATTTGGATGACTTTCAAAGTCTGTCCCCTGCGTGCAGACCTTTCCATGTAGCCTTCCGCTCTTTTGCCTTCAGTCTCTCTGCTAACTGTCTTACTTTATAAAAAAAATCCTTTTAATATCCTAAGTTTCCTGTCAGTTAACGTCTTACCGATGATAACTGTAACCATCTACAGCATACACGTGCAAAATAGCACACACGCACGCACGCCCACACACAAAAAGGTTTCCATGTTTTAGACTATGCAAACTTTAATTTCTGTCCCCAACACTCACCTGACCTCATTTTACATATTCAAATAAACATAATTTAGTTTGATTTGTAAGCTGTTTTTCTCATGGAGACCGTGACCATCCCCACAAGGTCAAAAATGACTGGAATTACTATCATAGGGTTTACCAGGACCACACATGTACACACATAAAGTATAAATCTTGCTGAGTATCTATAAGCACCTGAATTGGCTTATTAAAATGCTAAACGTACACTGGTCTACACCGGCTTCTGGATTTTTCCCAGTTCTTGTGCTGTTCTCCATAATATGATGAATTACTGCTGCCATTATCAATAGATAATGTGTACAAACATTTCTTTGAAAATGCTATTGTACCATTTGCCACTGCAGACAGTATAGCAGGAGTTTAATTGTTGCAGGAGATTTTTTTTTAAATATAAAACACTTTGAATAATGAGCCCAATTTGGATAGAAGGTCCATATGTCGTATATGTCTGGTTAAGCTGGATTGCAGTTGCTTATTGAATGAGATTCCGATTTTTGTTGTTTTCTTTACGCATATGAGTGAATTGAGTTCCAGCTTTGTGTTTTCAAGATCTCATCATTCAGGGCCTGTTCTCCTAATGAGACACACAGTGCAGCTGAATCCCACTCGACAGATGGGCTGAAACATTTCAACAAAGCTCAGTTGATTTCTGCTGTCAGGATGGCCATTTTGGCCAATGAAAACTCACATCAGCACTCACAATGAGTGAGTTGTGCATGACCACTGTGTGCTTAGCAGCTATGGGAATCTCTCAGTTGTGCATTAGTGCTAATTGTGTTAGAGCAGAGATGAGAAACGCATGATGTCATTCGTAAGGATGCACAGAAATGTGAAATTGATTATAAAAATACTGAATTGTTGCTCGTCATATGTTGGATATCTTTATTTTGTTATCCAGGAAAATTATTTCAAGAGATGGTAGTTACCTGCATTGTAGCGTGTTATACTTTATCTGAAACGGTTTTAAACAACATTTTGCTAGTTCTTGTATTATGCATGAAGCTTTTATGAGGCTATGGAATATCTGTACTTTTAAAAATTCATGTCACACAGCAGACCAGAGCTTAACGGATACATTTCCTGATGTTGGGAGAAGGCGTACAGTACATTTCATTTTAATAGTGGCTGGAATGTCGTTGTCGACTCATTTTTGTAAGACTCATTTTTAGAAAAACTGGGAAAACATATTTTATTATGCGGTGATTATTCTAGCTCTTTGAGAATTTTTTTTATTCTGCTGACATACTTGAAAGAGGCGGTTTGAGTTTTTTTTAATTAAAAATGGCTTTGAACCGGTTTCTTTTTAGCTTTTTTTTGCAATTAAAAGAACGATCAACGAAAGAGCTTTTAACTTTTCCATTTATGTTATAAAATAGTTTGTTTTGGAGTGTCAATGTTATGCTTGTTCCTGGTGTTTTTTCTTAACCTCTCTGTAAGTGGATGAAACAGACCTTTGAGGAGGCTGATAAGAATGGAGATGGTCTTCTGAACATTGAGGAGATCTACCAGCTTTTACACAAAATGAATGTCAACCTGCCTCGCAGAAAAGTCAAACAAATGTTTCAGGTATGAGGAGATTATATACGAGAAGTTTCTTTACCTTTGTTACGATTCACTTTAGAAAAATTACATAATAAATTCAGTCGGTATTTCCACTGCTTCATAGAATGTGTGATTTAATCGGGCCAGGACTGTACGCTCCAGGCAAGGTACAAGTTGTTATTTTAAGGTTCTCCTTGTTTTTTTTGTACTATTTGTTCAGTAGAGCGGTGTGTAACACTATTATGTGTTATCACCTTATGATTAATGTGTCTTAAAGCATTATTCTCCCTTTTCGCCGCAGTTAATGCTCCGTTTCTGGGAAACAAAGAAATTCAATTTGAGCTATTATAGAACAATAGTAGTTTTCTTGGACAGCAGGAGTGAAGAAAGATAAAAGAGAGGGAACGTAGTGGAGTAATATACAGTATTCATAGAAATGATGAGTTTCCCTGTCAGTTGTCATAGAGGATTCCAACATTTCATCTAGTGAAAATTAAATGAATTGAATTACACTTTTAATTGAAGTTTAATTGAAGGGCATTAACTTTTTATTTCTATTTGTTTGATTATGAATTATTTAATTTTTAAAATAATATTCATTATATAAATTAATTATATAATACAGTATAGTCCTATACACTTGAATGGGGGAAGGCAGATTTAAAGCCCCTTCCCAGAGAATTGTCAGTCTTTATTGATTGCTGATTGGCTCTATTTACTGGAGGCGGGACTTCGTTTAGGCTCCATACTGAATGTTGCATTCATAATAATAGCACGTGTTAAAATTTATTATCTTTCATTTTAAAATATTGATTCAAACCTATTGTGTCTTGAATGGAACCCATAATGCACCTCTGCTCTCTCTCTATGTATGATGGAACAGGAAGCAGACTCTGATGACCAGCAAGGCACACTGACGTTTGAAGAGTTCACTGTCTTCTACAAGATGATGTCATTAAGGCGAGACCTCTTCCTTCTGCTCATGTCCTTTAGTGAGAAGAAGGATCACCTGACCCCAGAGGAACTTGGCAACTTTCTGGGGGTGGAGCAAAAGGTCTGA
The DNA here is from genome assembly GCF_024868665.1 of Triplophysa rosa. Taxonomy (NCBI): domain Eukaryota; kingdom Metazoa; phylum Chordata; class Actinopteri; order Cypriniformes; family Nemacheilidae; genus Triplophysa; species Triplophysa rosa. Next base: position 12,517,572 of record NC_079901.1, on the reverse strand, counting down.
AGTGAAGTTCTTCTCTCCTGCACTTGTAATAAATTCAGAACTTTCTAAACACACATATACTGATCTGTTCAGGTTGAGAGGAGATGCTCAACAACAAAAACTCCCTCACAATTAATCATTAAACTAAATGCATTATTAATAATTATACATTTTACAATTAACAAAATGAAATGCTGTTATAACCCATTGCCATTTAATAATCTAATTAATTCAAATTATGTTATATTTTCAACGTAACATTTTAACATTTTCTCAATTTTTACAGTTTATTTGACATATTTAGCGTTTTTCCTGCATTTCCCGTTTAGACATTTTTTCATTAGCCATCTTTGCCTTTACAATCTCAATATGTGCCTGAGCTCTTGGGCATTCCTTAGGAATTGGAAAGCAAAAGCCTTTGCCTTTCTATCAACCATTATAATGGCTTTCCAGCTGAGGCTATGAACAGCCCCAGTGTGATGCTAAGAAAGCCTCGCTGTGCCCCAGCTTCCTCTCTCTCTGCCCACACATGGACCATGAAGCCCTGGGGTAAGAGAGGGAAAGAGTGCAGACAAAATAGAAGATACAGTCATTTAGTGACAGAATGGCAGTCGGAGGGTTTTCGTGATCTAAGTTTAGGAGGAGGTGACCCTCAGAGACCAGATGATTGACGTGTTACGGAAAGCGATTTTTGTGACTGACTCGCTCTTTTCATTCCTTCCCTGCCTTTTTGCAGATGTCCAATGTGACCCCAGAGAACTGTCTGGACATAATCAATAAGTTTGAAGTCTCTGAGGAGAACAAGCAGAAGGGAGTTCTTGGTATTGAAGGTACAGCGAGAACTGTGTGTGTCCGTTTCTCTTTTTATTTTTAAGGGTTTTTTTCAAGGGTCAAAATACATTTCAGACCCAAACTATTCTTGAAGGCGGGGTAACCGATTTCCGAATTACGCTGAGTTGGGCCGAGTACCAAAACAACCTTGTAGCCAATAAGCAGTAAGGTGTACAGTGCACAGGACGGACATTAGTGGTGGGCGATACTGTAAAATTTAGTATCGATCCGATACCTAGTAAATGCAGGGCCAGTATTGCCGATTTCGATACCGATTCCAATACTTTTTACTTTTAAAAAGCATTCACTTGAACTTACATTTACTTTCCTGTTGATGAAATGTCATGATTTATCAGATGAATGCATCATTAATATGCTAAATCTGAATACATTTTCATGACCACTAAAATATTTTGTGATTTGTGCTCTAAATGTGCCTGTAGGCTAATTAATCATGTAGATGTTAAAACACTGGACATCATTTAAACCAAATAAATCTATTTATTTAGTTATTTATTCCTGTAATCGAATTTGCAAACATGAACTTTGCACCAAATTATTACTGGAAAATAGTAACAATAACAGATTAACAGAACTGAAAAACGATATATAACAAAACAATTTCTGTGGACAAAATTATTACTCAAGAATTTTTTTTAAAACTGCTTTTCCGTTTTTGTTCAGTGTTATGTTTAGACAAAATAATTAACATGTTTCCCTTTTGTTACACTTTTTTAAGTGAATTTATAAACAAAGTGCACACAATTGTTTGAGACACAAAGTAAATAAAGTGCTTAAATAATAAAGTACTTTCTATCTTTGGCTTTTTACCCGCAAAGGCCCACTGCCATACATCGCAGTTCGCAGTGTTTTTATTCACCGAGTTGATAAAACTCCACACGATGCTCCTCTTCTTTTCGCCGGCTGCAGCAGCGTCTGTGTTCTTGTTATCGGACTACAAAACACAGCAGGACAGGAGGAGCAACGTGTGCAAAACTAGGTGTATGGGAAATAGTTTTTCTTCATTATACAATTATTAGCTACATTAGTAAATAAATAAAATCAGTAGTAAAAACTAAAAACACATTAGTATCGAAAAATTAGTATTTTTATGTTAGGATCGATCCTTTTCGATACAACCTCAGTATCGAAAGTATCGATACTTTAGGATCGATCCACCCACCACTAACGGACATTAGCCGAGCCGAGCGCTGACGAAAGCGAAAGATGGGGGTAGGGGTGTGTTTGTTTTGGTGATTTGAATATCAACAAAGGCTAAGAGAAATCGGACACCCCGCCTTTAAGTCAAATTTTAATCAACACATATTGTTGTGACCATAAATTAACCCGTTTAAAAACATAAGGGTACAACTTTTTACAGAGCTGTTCCACTGATGCTGTTCCACAAGCTGTTCCATTGATGTTTGTTTTTCAAGTTTTGTTGTTTTTGTAGGTTTTGGAGAAGTGTGTGTGTGTGTGTGTGTGTGTGTGTGAGTCGTGAAACTTCATCTGCTCGTTTCAGTGGTTTTATTGATTGGCTCCATGAACGCTGTCCACAGAGAAGCACTGGCCACTCTGTCCTCCCTGAAGCTAAATAAGACACAGGGGCTCCGTTCAGCTTGACTGTGTACTAGAGAAAAGCTGATGGAATTGATTGAACTTGCCTGCTGTGTGTGACCCTTTAAAAATCCTTTAGACGGACATTAGTGTGATAGAGAAACATGCATCTGTCTGTCTGTCTGTCCATCCATCCATCCTTCTGTCTATCCATGTCTGTTTGTCAATGACATAAATATATGATGTTCTTGTGTGTTTGTTTGTCAGTCACATCCATAAGATGTCCGTTTGTCAGTCACATCCATGAGATGTTTTTCCCCTACTTTGTACGTCGCTTTGGATAAAAGCGTCTGCTAAATGACTAAATGTAAATGTAAGATGTGTTTTATTTGCTTGTCAGTGTTTTAAAGCAACAATTGTTCTCTGTTCCATCTAGGGTTCACCAATTACATGCGCAGCCCTGCCTGTGATGTGTTCAACCCTCAACACAATGAGGTAAATCAGGACATGGATCAGCCTCTGTGTAACTATTTCATAGCTTCTTCCCACAACACCTACCTGACCGGAGACCAGCTGCTGTCCAACTCCAAGACCGACATGTATGCTTGGGTGCTGCAGGCCGGCTGCCGCTGTGTGGAGGGTAAGCCCAAACGTACAGTCAGTGTTGGGTGTAACTAGTTACTGAGTAATTAGTTACTGTAATTTAATTACTTTTCCATTAAATGGTAAAGTAAGGGATTACTCTTTTTTTTCTGTAATTTAATGAGTTACTTCGGATGTAATTGAACTAAATACTGTGTAATGTGTACAATAGTGGAATTGACATTAAAATTCAATGTCTAACTTTAAAATGCATGCATTAATGTATCTTTTTCACATTTGTAATACTTCAGTCCGTTAATAAGAGTACTTTATGTCTTTTTATATTATTTATTTGACTGAATTAAAGGATCCGTTTCATGTTTATCCTTGAATCACTTAACTAATCAAGGTTGATGAAGTATATAGAGAGTAATTAGTAATAAGTAATTAAATTCCTTTTTGGAGAGAGTAATTTGTACAGTAATCTATTTACACTATTGAATATGTAATTAGTAACTAGTAATTAATTACTTTTTCAGAGTAACTTACCCAACACTGCGCACAGAGAAATGCAGAACTGTCTTCCTTTGGTCTTTTTGACCCATCTGTAACTGTACTGTGTTATGTGTGTTGTGTTGTGCAGTGGATTGTTGGGATGGTACAGACGGCGAGCCCATGGTCCAGCATGGATACACTCTCACCTCCAAGATCACCTTTAAATCTGTCATCGAGACCATCAACAAATACGCCTTCATAAACAATGAGTGCGTACAACAAATTATTTAGTTATTTTTGCTTTTGTCATGTTTCATTGGTTTATGTTTAAGGTGGGAGAATCAATCGTAATTTTATTTGTGGCTTTAAAAACGGACAATTATAGGGTCTGTGAAGATGTTAAATTCTTGTTTAAAACACTCATCGATTCTCTTTAAAGAATATGCAAAGTTACACTTTTTCAAAACAAAGTAACATTTCTTATTCTGCAGAATATACTGGACTAGGATGAGGTTATGTTACAGGGTTTGAGATGTTCAGTTAATCTTCATATATTGCATATTTTAAAAATGTTTATTTATATTTAAGTGTTTTATACAAAGTGAGTGGATTTAGGCTTTTATTTGGCTTTTTAGAGACATTTTATCATATGGTATGCATTCTGGCTTTGGCTTACCCAAACATTTCTCTACCAGTTGAGTTACAGGAAGACTATACTGTATAGTAGTCAGTATGTATACATAAAACACATTTGTATGCTGTTACTGTTTTATGCTGGTATTCTATTTCAAACATAACCATCAACTAAATGAAACAAAAAACATCCATAACAAGATTATTTTTTGTTTCATGAATCAGCTTCACAGGGCTGTGCATTATCTCTGGTATACCGCTTGCTGTTTTATTAATCAGAAGAGTACTGTTATCTCAAAAACAATTGAAAAGAACCGTGTTTGCTTTTCCTCCTCCATTTTATGATTACCAGATATCAGCGCACCCAGCGAGGTGCAGGTGACATGATAATTATGCATGATTTGTTGTGGAAAATTGTTTTATGTTTCACCATGAGGTGAAGTACAGTAAAGATTCAACAGAACTTTGGGCACCGAGGCGTGTAAACTGTAGGAGAGCTCTCGGAATCTGTTTCCTTAATGGTGTTTTATCATTAGACAGCCACCTGTTTCATCTAATGGCTCAGCGTAATGAAGTAAACAAGCTTTTTTGCACACGCACATCACATGGAAATGACACTCACTGTTTCCCAAGATACCCACAGAAACTGCTTTGCTTTCCCCCCTCTTTTCCCGTCGGTTTTTCCTGGTTTTCATTCTCGTTTTCAGAATGTGTGTGCGTGAGGGAACGTCACTCATAGTGTATCCATTTCTCTCACTCTCCCAGTCAAATTGAAAACATTTAATTTCGTCATTTTGGAAAGCAGAACACCTTTATTAGTATGTCAAACGTGAAGCCGTCAGCAGGACCAACAAAACGGCACTATTGTATTCGTATCTTTTGAATCTCATTGACATTTTTTCTGAAAACGGGAGAAAAATAAGAAATTGATTTGTGTGTCATGGTTTACTTTAATACTTCTAGAAACACTAAGGAAATCTGAAGCAGTTTTTAGAATATGAAATGTTTGTATTTCAGAACGAGAATAGAGAGACCAAAGTCGAGTTTGATTTGGTGGGTGTGCAGATCATGTATGAGGTCAACAGAAGCTGAGAATGACAGCAAGCAGCGTGGGGAACAGACAGAAGCCGAGAGCGACAGTCAAAGAAACAGACGCTTATGAGAAAGGGAACAGTGAGACAGCAGAAGCGACAGACAGCACATGGCAGAAGATGAAAGTAATAAGAACAAAAGATAGATGTTGAGGACAGAATCTGAAGGCAGGGAGCATCTGCTGACTCTTCTTGTTGTTGCCTAGTTTGTGATTACTGATTCTCTCTCTCTCTCTCTCTCTCACGGTCTCTCACTCCTTTAGGTTCCCGGTGATTCTGTCCATAGAGAATCACTGCAGCATTCAGCAGCAGAAGAAGATAGCGCAGCATCTAAAAGAGATTTTGGGAGACAAGCTGGATGTGTGGGAGGCCCTGAACAAAGACCCCAAGCAGCTTCCCAGCCCGAACAGCCTGATGGGAAAGATACTCATAAAGGTACAACTTGAACTGAAGACACCCTGTTCCCCATTTAAAGCAACTCCAGGTTTAACTTGGCTCCTGCACCTGCTATTTCAATCTACATTTCAGACTTGTCCATCGCCTGCTTTTGGTCTGATTTATTACTATATTCAGGGTTCATATGGCTATATAGAAAACTAGAAATTTGCAGGAGGGTTTACAATTGTTGTTTTGTGTTTTCTATACTGTACCTGTTTTACCATGAATATATCAATATATCATGAATATACATTTTTTTCTAGGTATTTTATGCGATTAATATTGCTCTTATAGGCTACAGTAGTTCTTTAGTTGGATATGTGGAGAATAAGTTGCCCTAATGATTTCCTATTTGTGAGTGAATTCTTTTTTTTGATTCTTGGTTCTTTCAAGAGGACCAGCCACCAGGGGACGATCAAAGAGCCCGCAGCTTCACTTTTCAGGACATGTGAGGCACCCCTGGTTTATACTAAGTTAGTTTTGTTAGCATATTAAAGGGATAGTTCACCAAAATATGAAAATGGTCATTATTTACTGCACCCTCATGCCATTCCAAACCTGTATGACTTTCTTCTGCAGAACACAAAAGAAGATATTTTGAAGAATGTTGATAACCGAACCACATTGGCCCCCTTTGATTTCCATTGCATGGACACAAAACCAGAGACATTTCTCAAAATATCTATGTTCCACAGAGGAAACAGTCACATACAGGTTTTGAATGACATGAGGGTGAATAAATGATGACAGAATATTTAATTTGAGTGAACTAAGTTATCCCTTGCAAAAGTGACGCTTCATCATTCGGTCCATGAGGGTGTCATCAGTGGCGTGCGGTCATGTGGAAGAGAGAGTTGGGCAGGGTGTCCGCGGATCCTTAAAATGTCTTAAAATGTCTTAAATTCCATAGTGTCAAAATAAGGCCTTAATTAGCATTAAAATGTCTTAAGTCTGCTTTTCCAAGGTCTTAGAAATGCAGTCGAACCGACACTGTAAAGAAGATTTTATTTTCGTTTTAAAATCATGTATGTCTATTTGTCACGCAGAACAAAATAGGCGGAACCAACTAACAAATAACACGTTCGCGGGGGGTTCGTTAGGTGAGTGGACATTACCACATGGAGAAAAGTTGGAGCTTTAGCCATGGGGAAGTGCAAATTTGTTGCTATGAAATTGGTCTTAAATTTCATTCTGCACGGTATTAAAAAGGTCTTAAAAAGTCTTAAATCTAACTCTCAGAAACCTGCAGATACCCTGGTTGGGTGTTGCTCTGCGACTCTTCAGTACACGCAGACGTCACTGCGCTTGCTGGAACCTTTGGCATTAGTAAAGCAGGTCAAGACAGATGGCACTGCCAGCGTGCCGCTCTACAGGGCCCACCCAGTTAAGCAAACAAAACCGCCAGCCTCTCAAACACAGCAAGGACGCTTTGTGATTGAAGCACACTTCAGCAAAATCTCTCCCGGCCTCCTTTGATTACATTCTCACACACACCTGCATCAACACGCATGCTTGAATCATGTCTCGATGACAGCAGCGCTCATCCTGTCTTCCTGCACAATCTCTAGGTCAAGCAGCATTGATTTTACCTTCGTCTCTACCAGCGCTGTTATTTCCCACTGATGTTTATGTGTGTGCGAGAAAGAAATGGACAGCTGGAAAGGGGCCTGCACTTGGAGTTTTAGGTTTAATGACCCTTTAATGGGCCTCAGTGCTCTCGAGTGTCGAAGATGATGTTGTTTATCCTCAGGCAAACATAAACAGTGAGCTGTGGGTCACTGAAGGATGCTCTGCTGTCATAGTAAAGTGTCTGGAGTGCTAGACAGGTGAAAATGATTAGAAACAGAAGGTCGAAACGTAATTAATAGTGAAAGTTTGTTACATTATATAGAGCTATTCTTAAATTAGGGTGTCACAATACTGGTAATATTGATAAAAACTGTGATATTAAAGCAATGGTTGGGTTTGTTCCTTTTTACCCAATGCTGGGCTGAAAATAACCCAGTATTTTCTCGAGAGCAGGTTTGGAATGACATGGATTCTATGACAAGAGCTGCAGGGTCATAGCTGCTGGCTACATGTCATTAAGAAGATGTAATTTCATTTTCCTTAGGGCTGCATACAGTTTCTGCTGTGGCTAGCAGCCATTAGAATCAATTTCTGAGTGGCTGCGTAAAGTGCTGTCAATATTTGGAATAGTGGTGTAAAACAATCTAACGCTCAGTAATAATCTTGCCTTCTGTGTATCGCTGGAATGATTGTTTGTATTTCACAGTGATAATGATTTTTTTGATCTAAAACGCATTGGGAAGTAACGACATTTAATTTGGATTATGAAAGAATTGATCTGTCTGTCTGCAGGGGAAGCGTCTATCTCCGTACCTGTCTGCAGATGCAGAGGAGGGCGAGGTGTCTGATGATGATAGCGCTGATGAGATTGAAGATGACTTCAAGATGAAGAACAGCACGGTAAGACTGAGACACAAGCATACACAGACACTAGTCAGAGATGGAAAGGTAACGAGTGTACGTATGCATTTTGGAATATTTTGATAGACACTTTAAAAAATAAATTATTAACATAAAAATTGTGATCAATGAAATGAAATGCTGTTAACTATAAAATAAAGTAAAAATGTAAAATAAATTAAATCAATAAAATAAATCAATAAAAAATAATAATGAATGAAATAAAAGATAAAATAATATAAATTAAGATGTAAATTAAATAAAAAAATCAATACAAAAAACAAACAAAAAAATAATTACAAATGGGATTATATAAAAGTATTTGTTCTCTTTATATGGCTAAATGTTGCTATATTTAAAGTAAACAAATATAAAAATAAGCAAACCACAGTTAATGTCACTGAGTTGCGTGGGCTGTCGCGTTGAATCCAAACAATTTTAGAAGCTCTGTTTATATTGATGTTCTATGTATAACTGTCTGTCCCATATATATATATATAAATAACTAGATGCCGCATTAGCATCTGTTTCTATGGGATGCTATACGTAGGTTGTCCGCCATATTGTAACTGTGTGAGTCGGTCCGTTAACATTTAAAATCCAGCTGACTGTGTATGATTATGAAAACTTATTCATTGTTGTGTAAACGCATGACCACAACGAAAGGTTATCCCATTTTTCGGGAATGTAAATCCCCGTGGTTTTCGCAGCCATGGCTGCGCAGCGCAGTGTTGGGGCATTCTACTAAACTGTGAGTGACGTCAGTGGACCGTTCCAAGATGGCGGACACGTCTACGTGGCTGGAGCGCTTGAATGCGGTATCTAGTTATTTATATCTATGGTCTGTCCACGTGTACTGGATACTAGAACCTTACTTTCTATTTAAATAGCTGCAATTAAATAGCATGCATAAAAAGAGGGAGGCTAGGGGGTGAAGGTCCCCCACAGATTTTCCTTGGGCCCCTCCAAAAATGTCCAGCTGACAATTAAACATTAAATATTTCTCATTTGAGTCATCTATTTAATAATGAATAATGACAGAAAATGTGAAAATTATGCATTCAATGAACTATGATTATATTACAAGAAAAATTGTTGCCCAACCAGAATATCTAATTTGCCCCCAGTCCAGCCAGGCTAATACAGTATGTGTGTGTGTGTGTGTGTGTGTGTGTGTGTGTGTTGTCATTTCCTACATTTTTCACTCAAGCTTTTATGTTGCTTTTTTCATGCGCTGCCATGCCACCTTTTCACGCATTATCACATTCTCTCTCTCTCTCTCTCTCTCTCTCTCTCTCTCTTTCTCCACTGCATTTGAGTCCCTCTCACTGGCAGTTTTTTTTTGGTCTGGCTTCCTCCCCACACTGGCTCACAGTGAGCTGTTGGTGTCAGTCTTTAAAAAGCGATCAATCACAGCCCGAAACCTCAGCAGGCTCCCATTTGTGTGGAAACGCCTCTAAATAGACAACAGTAACATCAGCAGACAGTCTTGCCACAACACTACCACTGGATGTATTTAGCCACACTAGCACAAGCCTTCCAGACACAGATTCATCAAGCTTCTGGTTTTTGATGCCGAAAACAGTATTGAACATGCTCATTTTTTTCAAAACGACTCATTTACCAGGAACAAATTGATTTTCTAGTTAAGTAATTTTGGTCAATCGGGATTTCTCTAATAAACTTTTAATGCATCCTTACAAAATATTCCTGTTGATTTGTTAGGAGTAATTAATGTTTAATGATCCAGTCTATGAAGTCATTACCAAGAGCCAATTAAAGGTTTCTATGTCTCATCTCATTACACGGCTGCTTAAACGTGTCAAGAAATGCGAGAGAAATGCTGGATCTCTGCTGGAAGAAATAAATAATAAAAGAAAAAGTGAGCGAAAGAAAGAAAGATTGATGGATACCTATTAAAGTAAAAACGGTCAACACAACACTTACAAAGAATAGACACCATTTTTATGCATAAACTTTATATTTGAAGAATTTGTTCTTTACAGTATAAGCTGCATATTTTTACACCTTCTTTTTTGCTTTTGCTGTCTGCATTTCAGTCCAACGGGACCAGTCAGCACCAGGTAGAGACCCACATCAGGAAGAAACTCGACTCTCTGATGAAGGAGTCTCTGATCGGGGATAAAGAAGACACTGACAGCTTCTCCATCAGAGCGTTGCTCCGTGCCACTCACGAGGGTCTGCAGAGAAACCTGCGAAAGGTAGCTCTCAAACCAAATCTTTATGTTGCTGAGGCTGGCTCTGAGGCGCTTCTGTGGAGAGATTGAAGAAAAGAAAGAAAGGAATTGGAATTCCTAATCAGTTCGCACACATCACACCCGTAATCCAGGGAGAGACAGAGAATCCCTTAATTAATATTCCTTCTGCCTCTTTTCTTGTCCTATCATTGGACTTTGCACCCTCTAAACGTTCATTTTTCTCTCCCTTCCAGTGTTCCTGCATAATATTTATAGAAAAACACAGAGGCCTGTTGAGAGAGCAATTAAATTAAGAGTCTGTCTGGAGATTCTTTTATGCTAATGTTGTCTCTGGTGATGTGTGACCCCGAATATTCATTTAAATGCTTTGTAACACTGATGTTTGACTGAGTTAAACCTTATAGGAACAGATTACATCTTGTATTGCTCAAAATCCACAAGTTTCTGTCTTCAATGAAACTCAAAATTATATACGAAATGTTCAAAAATGTGGAAAATGATCCCCTTTTAAGTAGCCCACATGACAAATTATTGACACTTTATTGACCGCATATGCGCGATTCCATGCAAATGTCAACCTTAAGATGAAAATGTTTGTATTAAATGTTTTCACCATACTGATAAGTCAGATGTCAATATTTGGTGGTTTAAATACCCATGTGAAGTCTCTCTTAAAGTTATTATGCATTTTTTGTGTTTTTAAAGCTTAATTTGCCGTAGTCTGGTAAGTGAATTGTCACTTCCATAACGGTACATATTCCTCATTTGCTTCTGGTTTGCACATTTTAATTCACACAAATCCTACAAAGTACAGTATGTCGTCTCTCAAAAATGTGCATTCTTTTTTGTCACATCCATAACGCATGAATTTTTCCCTCTTTTAAAATAGAAAACTCGTGTATAGACTGATATTTTTGTCTGGATTCTGTCATCAGGGGTTTAATAAATTTGATGAATTATGTTTCTCTCATTGTAATTGCTTTTGTTTATGTGCTTTCTAGAATTCCAAAGACGGCATGAAGAAATCCCACAGTCGCTCTTTTATCAGCAACCTCAAGCACAAGGTCAGAATAGAGGACATTGAGCCTTTTTGATTTTGTTTAACTTTCTCTCTCTCTTTGTCTCTGCTGTAGCCTGTTTGTGTCTGTCTGTAGTATCAGATGTTGTCCACTTTACTCCCTAGAGGCTTTGGAATCAGTGCTCAGGGCTCTAGGCTGCGACTTGCATTTTGCGACTATTTTTCCTGCCAGTGCGGGAGTTTTTCTTAATGGTCGCACCGGTGCGACTGCCAAACTGATCACTCTATAATTTTTTTTTTGCGCGTTAGAAATTTAATGCGCAGAAATGTTATATTGCGCAAGCGGCGCATTCAGTCACTCATTTTCGTCTCCCCTCCTTAACAATTCTCTTATCTATCAGTGCCCCCGCCCCCAAAGACGTAGCCTAATGCGAGGGTGTAAGAGGCGCATTTAATGCTATGATGAAGCGGATGGACCGACAGAGCAGACGAGTGAAGCGCTCAATCTTGCAACTTAAATAAATATGCAGAATACAAGAATTTCCCCTGCTAAGGTACAAAACAGCAAAGATAACGAAATGTGTTGCAAGTATTGTATGCATGTGAAGCTAATGCAGGAAACATGTGTTTAAACTTTATGCACTAAACTATTGTATAAAGCTCTCTAACAACACTGCAAAGCATACAAAACGTTATACATCACGCTAAATACTATTTATTTGTAAGTTGCTATTGATAGAAGCCAAACGTGTATCAATGCAGCTTTCATGAAGAATAATCACTAAAAGCCTTCAGGTCTCGCAGGTTGTTTGAGGTATGTGCGCGCCTAGAGAGTCCTAGAGTTCTCTTTTACGCCTTATTTCCCTGAAACGGACATATAAACACAAAATTCCCATATTAACTAGAATCATCGTAAAAGTAGTCCGTTTCGTGAACAAACAGTTGAGAAACAAAACGCATGTGTGTTACAGTGTAGCGCGCGAGCTCTTAAAGGGGCAGCAGCATAATAAAGATTTCTGTTTATAATGTTCATCAAAAAAGGATGGGCCCAAAACACTCACTGATATTAAAGAAATTGTTTTCTCTTATATGAGTTGTTCACAACAATTAAAGGAAGAAAGTAACTTTAAGAAAGATGTGCTTTAAATATGGTAAAGTGTTGAAAGAGAGTTTACATATACAAAAAAAATCATAAACCATGATTTGTATTAATTTCTAAATGATTTATTGATGTATTAAACACATTTAATGAAGTTTAAGTGATTCTTTTTTGTTACCTCACCCCACGAAATTAAGGGCTGGTGCCACCAACTGAATAACTTGGTAGCACCAGTGCCACCTCTCTCAAGTGTTAGTCTAGAGGCCTGAGTGCTTCATTTTTATATTAAAGGTCCAATGTGTAATTGTTTGGAGGATCTATTGACAGAAATGCAATGTCTTCAGATGTGTATAAAGACCTTACAAAATGAAGCGTTATGTTTTTATTACCTTAGAATGAGCTATTTCTATCTACATACAGCGCGGGTTCCCTTGCATGGAATTCACCATGTTGTTTCTACAGTAGTCCTAAACGGACAAACTTCTCTACAGAGTGCCTTTCGTAAATATGTTACCTCCTTTGGCAAAGAAGCGAAAAGGTGATGACATCTTAGTTCTTTGTCAGCCACAGTAGCGCTTCGAAAGGGATGGTGGAGGGAAGGAGTGAGCCGTTGGTTGCAATTCGCAACCTAACCACTAGATGCCGCTAAACACCATACACTGGACCTTTAAATCCTAACTATTAGTCTGACCAAACCTAAAACACTCTCAATTTCTTATTGTAAAACTTGGATTTATGTGAAGTACTCTCTTTAGATGCTGAGGTTTATAGTATTCATACTTTGTTTAATCACACATGTTGATATTTGATACTCACTTAGGTCCTGTTTTATTGTGTGCACAGATAATGACAATTCTAAGCTCCAGAGAATCTCAAATTTCATCCTCTGCATGAAACCTCCAAACACATTATTGATCTACATCTCGTACACTGATTCGTGTGTAATTGTGCATCTCAATAACAGATCAATGAAGCTAGCAAACATGCGGCATGCAGTTTTTGCTCCATACGTTTAATCGTGGCCTATTGTACTGAGCCGTCTATACGTTGATTATTTTTACTCAAATGTAATCAGGCTTGTCAGGTATATGTTGCGGTTTCTCGTCTCCTGCAGATCGCATCCGTCTCCTTTGTCATTCCCGCAGGAAGTGGGCGGGCACGCTTGCTGTTTCCTCCCACTCTCAATGATGTTGGTTTTGTATGTGTGCTTATGAGGTCTCAAAGGTTTTCCTTTTGTTAGTAGCGAGTGTAAAGCCTGTAATTACTGTAGCTTTCATGCACTGCGAGGCCTAAAAAAGCTAAAGGATTTAGTCGCTGTTCACGCCTGGCATGTATTAATCCACACAGTTGTGTGGTTATGTTAAGTGTGCCCTTTAAAACAAGTCTGTGCTATTCTTTCTCTCTGTTGTGTGTAGGAGGAATTTCATTAATACCCATCCAAACGAGTACACATTCTCTCCATGTACTTATTTAGCTTGTGTGTGTGTGTGTGTTCACAGAGGCACTCCAAATCAAGACTGAAATGTCAGAGTGTTGAAACCGACGATGACAGTCAGCAGGAGACATCAGGAGGACAGTTTAGCAGGTGTGTCCTAATGGCCTCTGTTGCCACAATGTTACCTGTCGGACTGGCTGTCTAACACTTCAGTCACACCAACAGGCATCTGTCTGTCTGTTTGTTTAGCTGTCTGTCTGTTTTTTTTTTTTTTTAAGCTGAATAACGTATTGGGAAAACAATCCTACTCTATTGTTCTACAGTATATCTCTTTTCAAATCATTACAATTGGTCATCCTTCGTTTTTTTGGGTTTTGCAAACATTTAACAAATAAAAAGTATTGAAATGAACGTGTCATCTTTGACAACACAGAAAGAAATGAAATGTTTTTTTTTATTTCCTTTAAATTGGCAGTTTTGAAGATATGAGCAACAGTGTCAGTCCGACAGCGACAATATGCTGTAGTTTTTGCCCTTTGATTTTTTTTATTATGCCCTTTTGCAAAATAATTTGGTAAAATAACTAACTATGTATTTGGGTCAATTTATTTTATTTATTTAAAGGTCCATTGTGTAATTTTTTGGAGGATCTTCTGACAGAAATGCAATATAATATACATCACTATGTCTTCAGAGGTGTATAAAGACCTTACATAATGAAGCTATGTATGTTTTTATTACCTTCTATCTACAAACACAGCGGGTCCCCTTACATGGATTCACCTTGTTGTTTCAACATTAGCCCTAACCGGACAAACTACTCTACAGTGCGCGTTTCATACTTACGTTATCTCCTCTGGCAAAGAAGCGAAAACGTAGTGCTTCGAAAGGGAGGGGTGGATTGAGCCGTTGGTTGCAATTCGCAACGTCACCACTAGATGCTGCTAAATTTCATACACTCGACCTTTAAGCCAAGTTTAGTGTTTTCTAAATGTTTTACCATTTTTATGGTTAAATCTGGCATGAGGGGACTTATTAAAGGCAAATATACACATACTGTATGTCATTCGGACATGGTGCACTTTTGGCCACTACAGTTGTTTATGACAAAGCTCTTTTTCCTGTTTTTTTCCCAGCAATATGGACTATAGCCATTGGTTTTGCAAAGAGATGCCATTTAAACAAAACAAGAGCACAAAGAAAGAGACGTGAAACCACTCACATGTAGTGAAAGAGGGCAGAGTGAATATCACATTGAGTTTAAGCAGTATTTGAAAGACCAGCAGCCCGCAGCAACACAAGATTTTCCAGAGACAACATCACGTGACTCGTAGCTTAACAACAGCCTGTGACATGAGAACAGTAATGCTAAAAGATATAATGTTGCAGACATCATGAAGAGATTGTTAGCGTCTGATGTTAATGAGAATTTGACTACATGTAACACCATGAGGTAACTCATTTGTGACAACTCTCTTCAAGACACTTTTCTAATCTTCTCTGAAAAACATCTCTTTGACATCGTAAGGCTAAACATGTGCTGTGAGTATTTACTGATTGCTTGAACAGATTGCTATTAGAGTTTATTTTAGCGGTTTCGTTTTTAGTGTTTAGTAGACCTCGATGTGATTCTATGTCTCAAACTCACTCCCTGTCTGTCTGAAGGTTTCCTGAAAGAAAACGTTTTTGATGAAGATTCTTTTTTAACGGCTTAATATTTTCTGACCATATGACCATATCATACACTCTGTACACAGAGAGCTCTATGTCTGTTCGTTTGTGGATGCGTTTCTAGCCTTTAAGGTTGTTTGTTTGCTTACTGTATGTTACACATGTCTTTGAAGTAATTTCCTGTGATATCTGAGCGTTCATAATGTGTTTGTGTCTAAAGCAGGAGCAAAGAAATTGCATGAAATTATTTTTTGCCTGTTATGTGTTTGTGTGTAGATGTGGAAGAAGGAGAAAAACGATAAAGCTGAGCAGAGATCTGTCGGATCTTGTGGTGTTTACCAACTCTGTGGTGTCTCAGGAGTGTTTAGATGAGGGTAAGACTTTCTGTTTTTATTGTCTGCTTGCAATTTCTATGCTGGCATAGGCTTGTTTACATTACCAGTGAAATATGATAGCAGATGTTTTTATTTTTGTCTTGTGCTTGGAATGAGTTATGTAGACATATATACTGTACATTTTTTCTGTAACTAAAATGTGTTATTTCTTGTACATTTTTCAGGATAAATATTTTCTATAAACTGCATATTTGTTTAACTTTTTCTACAGTCGTTTTAGCGAACTCTTATTTCTTGACAAATGAACCATCGTCTCCAACTCTCTTCTGTATTTTTATGTTTCTGCACTTTTTCTCTCAGGATCGCACCATAATGTTCTGTCCTTTAGTGAGACGCGGGCTCAGCACCTGGTGCACCACCATGCCGAGCGCTTCCTGACTTTTAACCAGCGGCAGCTCTCTCGGATCTATCCCTCCGCCTACCGCATCGACTCCAGCAACTTCAACCCACAGACGTACTGGAACGTGGGCTGCCAGTTAGGTGAGCATTCATGCATGCAAATATAGAAATATTTAGTGTTGTCGATTCAATGTGCATGGCTCAGCAATAAGGATTTTATACCAAGTTTTTAAAAGAATTTTGTTTTGTGAAGAGAACTCTTTATTATATAATTAGCTAAATATTATTATTTTATGGCACTGAAACTTAGTAGTAGTTAATAGTATTTTTTTTAAACTGCACTAAGGGGGACTGTAATTTCATTGTATTCTAATACAAGGACAATAAACTAAACTAAACTAAACTAACTA
Organism: Triplophysa rosa; assembly: GCF_024868665.1. Classification (NCBI taxonomy): domain Eukaryota; kingdom Metazoa; phylum Chordata; class Actinopteri; order Cypriniformes; family Nemacheilidae; genus Triplophysa; species Triplophysa rosa. The sequence goes on along the minus strand of NC_079901.1, from coordinate 12,500,911 downwards.
GTAGTATTTCTTGTCCCAACTTGACCATGGTATTGACTGACACTGTTTATAATGGTCTGTTGATTCAGTCAAATACGGCAGACTCATGACCGTGTTGACCTCCTGACCTTTTGTTAGTGTGTATGTGCGCATGCTGTGTTTTTTAGCGGTTCTGTCCCGTATGCCATATGTTCCCTGCTGCACATACCATCTGGGTCTTGGCTGTCAAACTGACAACTTAGCCATTTCTGGATGAGTCGAGTCAATTAAGGAAAACACATTTGCACTTGCGCACACAAACTCTCCTCAAGAGACTGACAGTAAGGCTTAGACACACAAACCCTCGCACACATTATTATTTTCATCTCCCTCTTCACGTGCCCCTGTAGTTTGAGATGAATAACTGTTATCAATGCTCCATTTCCCTCTGCGGCTGGAGAATCTGCAGGATGAATAAACGGAATCAGATGGAATGAAGCAGGAAAGAATCTAAAAGCTTTTAATAAGAATAAACCAGATAGACAGGAAGACAAGGGAGAAACACAGAAAGAGAATCAGAGAGTGTGGCATTAGTCTGAGCAGGTGTTAAGCGAGAGACGTAAATGGGTGAAGAGCCCCAGATGTGTGTGCGTGTGTGCACGTGTGTGTCATCATAAGGGTCCAGTAAACAAGAGTAAATTGGAACTTGTGGAAGCGCAGCTGAGTTCTGACTTTTGCCTCCTGATTGTTTGAGCAAAATGTTTACCAGGCCATGATGAAACCTCGAAGTTTGTTAAACCATCCGGTTTATTTAGGTTTACACAGATGAATAAATGCCTGAAATGATTTATTTGAGTAAAATTCAAATGAGGTTGGAAGGTAGAAGGTGTAAGGGGAGGTAAAGCGAGAAGGAAGACTAGTCAGACTAGACAGAATGATGAAAAAAAGACGCTATTTTGAAAAAGAGTGAAATAGATGGAAATTAGAAATTAAGTATATAAAGGGAATAAAGATAAAAGTAAGATCGACAAAAAAGAGAGTACATATAGAAAGAAGGAATAAAAAGAATCAGTGTGATGAAAAAGTTTTTTGTAATTTTGCTTTACCTGCAGTGGCTTTAAACTACCAGACGGATGGACGCATGATGCAGTTAAACAGAGCCAAGTTTATGGTGAATGGAGGGAGCGGATATGTGCTCAAACCCGGAGCCATGAGTAAAGGTGCACATGTTCACTCTATCACCACGCATCCACTGTGACACCCATCTGTGTTACAATGCATTTCTCATTAATACAGAATAAACAGAGCTAACTATACTTCAGATCACTCAAAAAATGCTTAACAAATGAGTCTTCTGGTATTGTGACGTTCTCTGATAATCATTTCCAGGCTCATTCAACCCACTGAACGACGATCCGCTGCCTGCAAATCCTAAGAAACAGGTGGTGATAAAAATCATCAGTGGACAGCAGCTGCCCAAACCTCCTGATTCAATGCTAGGAGACCGTGGAGAGGTGAGCGCATGATTCCTACTAAACAAAATCCAGTTTGAGGAAGCACAGCGTGTGTTGTTAATGATATATGTACTGCTTATGTTATGCTGATTTGATTCACAGATCATTGATCCTTTTGTGGAGGTGGAGATCATTGGTATTCCAGCGGATTGCTGTAAAGAACAGACCAGAGTTGTGGATGATAATGGTACTGTGTGACTTCTCTGTTTTTGCCTGTGTGTCCAGCATTCTTTTTCTTTAAGGAAGAAAGATGAGAGGGTGTTTGAGTTTCTTAACCTTCAGTGTGATTGTTCATGTAGGATTTAATCCAGTATGGGAAGAGACCCTGTCGTTCACACTACACATGCCTGAGGTGGCTCTGGTGCGCTTCCTGGTCTGGGATCATGACCCTATTGGCCGAGATTTTGTGGGTCAGAGGACAGTAGCGTTCAGCAGTCTTATGCCAGGTTAGGGATTTTGCAAATCATTCTTTCTGCAATTATGGGCACTCTGTTTTAAATTCCCTTAAAACACACAAACTCAGTATATTTTATTTATCTACTCCGTGTACTTTTTTCAACAGAAATATAAAGCCATTTTTAAACAACAGATGTCATTTTTGCCACATGTCATAATGTTATGTAGTGGAAATGACAATTGAAACATTTTTGGAGACATTTTCCTCTCTTTAAGGCTAATTTTGTAGATTGCGCTTTCTTAAAAAGAAACTTTAACCGAATATAATTTAGTTTGAAAACTATGCACAATAAGTTTAATTTGCCAGCTAAATTATTTATTTACACAAGTGTTCTGAGTGTGGCAAGGCGGTAAATTGATAAATGTATAATTTTTTTTAAAATAGCAAAACGAAATAAATTATGCAGGTAAGCATAAAAAGGCCAGGACCATTTAAAAAATCAGTTATAAACAAAATAATAAAAAAGGCTTATTTTTATACTCTCAAGTACATTTTTAAATATACATACTTTATCAGAATGTTTTTTCTTTTTGAAAAATTGTACTAGATTATACAAACCTTTTACTAGATTATATAGCATATGTCATACTTTGTACTCCAGTACATTTAATAAATACATTTTATGGTTTTTAACATTTTTACTTTTATTCAAATGAAGTGGAGTAAAAAGTATGATGCTTTATAATGTAGAAAAATGAAAAAAGTAAAATTCTGATAACACTGATAATGTACTTGAGAGTAAAAATACTCTAGAAATTTACACCTCTGCCCATAAGGAAGTCATGGTAGATAGAGGTGAAGGGTTAAATAAATAGCATGTAAAGTGTAATCGAGTGCAGTGCTAGCAGTCAGGTGGTGTCACATAAAGAACATTTGATGTGTTGCCCTGCGCTCACTGACAGACAGTCACATACGGCTTTCATAGATGGCAGACGTGTTCCTGTGCAGAAATGTTGAAATGCTGATGATACCATGTCTGACTGCCTGTGTTTTTTTTTTCAATTTCATTCCCCTTTTAACCATTCCCGCACATGCATTTCCTCCATTCATTTCAATCATTGCTCTTCTTTCCACTCTCACAGGATATAGACACGTTTATTTGGAAGGAATGACAGAAGCATCCATTTTTGTCTATATCACAGTGCATGACATCTATGGGAAGGTGAGCTAATGATGGCTGTACTCGCATATAACAGCCATTTTCACTGAAAGGGATGTGAAAATGCTTCAGATTTAAATTCAACACGTCATATATTTGCTGTAATATAGAAAATGTCCTGTTGGTTACTGAAGCGTCATTTTAAAGCAACTATAGAGCTTCGATTAAATAATAAGGTGTAAAAAGCTCAGCTGGTCGCCAGTGAAACAATCTGTCACACAAGCTGTTGTTTCTTTCCATTTTTGCTGCAGTATGACCAAACACATGTGCACTGGCATTTCCATCAAAAGACTGAGGAAAATACCTACAATTGTAAAATCACCTAATGATTTTATGTGTTTGAAGTTCCTTCAACATTTACATTTTTACTTTCCAGTGGAGTCCTTTAGTCCTCAACCCAAGTTATACCATAATGCACTTGCTAGGAGCCAATAAGGTACCCTGGCTATATAGTGTCCTGCATGTGTACTGCATGAGCGTCTTCTGAGCTGTCACTGTCAAATCCTGTTGATGTTCAGTGAACAGAAAGTTGTTTTAAATGTGCGTGACTGTTTTGAAATGTTTTTTTTTTTTTAAGTGTAAGTAATGCTTTACTTGGCCAATTCTGTTTTCGCCTTTATTCTGGATTTGTTACTTTATTTGAAGGCTTAAAATGATCGTGAGATTGTTGATTGTTGTTGTATTATATTATTTCAGTGTTTCCCAACCTATTTTTAGTATGTGCATTAAGGCAAAAACTTTGCTTGATCTACTGCAAACTAGATTTTATACTGGGTATAATCTAGCAATATATATATATTTTTAATATTATGGGTAATAATCCACACGTTTTATAAACATGAATATAAAATAACTTAACATGCATTATTTTGTTTTCTGTTTTATAGGGGAAAAACATGAAATTCATCATGATTACCTGTCTTAAGCTATTTTTATGTTTAATAGGTTTACCAACGCAATGTTATCTTTGTTTGTTTTTTGTTTGGGATACGCTGCATTCTCTGGTTGGGAATAACTGTATCAGCTGTAATGATAGTTAACTTGTAAAGGGTTATGCTGCCATCTGTTGGTTTGAGTGTATAGTGCAATGGGTGATATCACAGTGTTGTATTTGTCTTGTGAAAACACACAGCATATTGAAGTTTTAACTGAATGTGATATTGCATGTATGTATTGTTGTTGTCTGGGCTTGCTTACTGTTGGATTCACAGTCATTCGGGACCCAGCAGCACTTTTTTGTATTTCTGTTTTAGGGGTTAAAGATCTTAGAAAAATGAAGTCAGTTATTTTAATAATTTGTTTTAATGTATTCTGGAAAAACTAGAAGTTAATATTATAAAAAGAATATTCAATGTAATAAATAAGAAAGTAAATATTGTGTAAAAAAGTCACTCCATAATATCTTCCATATCATGGTTGTGCTGCAGTTAAAAAGCTATTTAATGTATTTTTTTTCTGTTTCATAATCATAAATTACATCAATAATAAAAGAAACCCTTTTGTTGCTGGATCCCAGGTGTTTAATATAGTTATAACAAATAATATCTTCTAAAATATCTTTCTGTGCTCTTTTCTCACCTCAGGGTCGTCAGCTTCGGGGTTTCAGAGGCTTATTTAATAAAAGTTCCAAGTCTTCAGTAGACACAAACATCGGTGTTCCACCACGTAAATGCTCCATAACAGACCACCTCCTCCGGAGAACAGCCAGTGCCCCTGCCAAAGGCCGCAAAAAGACCAAGATTCCGTTAGCTGAAGCTCCGCATGACAGAAAACAGAGTACTGGGGACTCTCAACCTTCTGATGTAGAGAGAAGAACAGACAAAAGAAAAACGCTTCAACACCGCCCAGTCTCTATGCCCATGGAAAAGCTCCTACACAGTAAACTCAACCTGACATCCCCAGATCAGGAGGGGACAGATCCTGGACCCGACACAATCACTGGTCAGTAAAAATGTGAATAATTCTTCTGGATTAATGTAAATGTCTTCCAAATAAAATGAACACGGCAACAGCTTTGTGATAAACAATCTTACCTTTGCTTGTGTTACCCTCTCAAAAAAAGAAAGATTTAACATTCTATACATTGACATGATATAATAGTTAACATGTACTAATTACTCCATTGTTTTCTGTATCTAATGTTTTGGTTCGCATGCACTTTTACACTTCCTTATAGGGCTGCAAGATATATAAAAATAACTGGAATATATCGAGATGAATAAAAGAATTCACTATAATGCATACACACAGAAACGAAATACTGTTTCTGCATCAAAGCAATTTAGCCAATTTAGCAAATAAACACATATCGCCTTCAATATTGTGCAGCCCTAGTTCCTATTAAACAATGTAGTTAAAGCTAGGGTAGGCAATGTATATTTTGTGTTATACTGTTTCAAAGTCTCTTGACATCCTGACAGCAAACTTAAGTGGTCTATATATAAAAGGTCTATACAGTATATAAAAAAGTCCAAACTCCAAATGCAATGATAGGATGTCAAAATTGATTTGCATAACCCTGCTCGTACATAAACGTTATATACATAATGTTATCTCACTTTATGTTAGTGAGACATGAGGAAATTGACATGAGGAGGCGTGTCTTTGGAGTGAACTCGGAATATTTTCCCCTTCTGACTTGCTATTGCTAGCCTCTATGAAACGGCCTACCATAGCTTTAATCGGTCCCTTTGAAGTATTCATACTTACAGGCTTTTCTTTCTTTGATATCTTAACTTGCCTTTGTCTTGTTCTGTCTTTACTGTTGTGCTTCTCTGTAGTAGAAAACTGACTAGGAAAACCCCTGCAGGTAATCCACAAGCCATACTCAGGTCGACTCATCAAAAACATCCCCGCTCTGAATCATTGCACTGATGTGTTTATTATTTTTAGGATTTTTCTTCAAAAACTCTTTCTCGTTTTACAAGAAAATCCAGGCCATAATTCATCAATGGTGTGTTGGAAAAATTATGAAAAAACAGCAGCAAATAATTGAATGTTAAATATATGCAAACTGGATGTTCCCTCTACAGTGCCATTATCAAACTTCCTTCTCACCGTCGTACTTGGTGGTACATTTCATTTGTCCTGTGTACAGAGTGACGTGTGTTGGATTGTGTTGTTTGAAGGTCTGTGAGTTTTTCTGTTGTTTCTTTTTTAACTACTAACAATCATCTCCTTTTAAATGTCTTCTACAGATTCTGTCCACCATCAGAAGCCCAAATCCATCTCAATGGATCTTCTTATCGAAACTTCTGCCTTTAAAGGACCTGATGGTCGTACCCTTTCTGCCAATCCCATTCAGGACTGTAACACTGAGCCCAAAGAAACAAAAGAAACTCCTTACCTGGTCATTGAAAGCAGTAGAGAAAGTGTGGGTGATCCTCACCAAGAACTCTCAAGAGATGGTGTTATCCCAACTGAGGACATTAAATTTTGTTCTTCCAAAAAGCCAGCAGACCACTGGTTAGATCCCTCAGATTATTGTAATGGTGATGCTAGCATGCAAAGAAAAGAAAGTCAAAGAGTATCCAGCCACTTACAATCTCCAAGAAAGAAAGTGTTAACGCCCAAGGCAGCCACTTATTCCTCGTCCTCCTCTTCATCTTCTTCACGCACCTTTACCAAATCTGACCCTCAAATGGATCAGACTGACCAGAGTCAAGTGTCCCTTCAGGACAGTGCTCTGTCTCGCCTTATTGATGCTGTCTCCCTGGGAAACGAGAACGACACCTGTGGATCAATATCTGCTCTGATTGGCCAATTTGACTTGACCGTTGAGCAAAGCCCCTTAAATGTACTATCAAACTCACAACCATTGAAATTTTCCGTACCACCAAATGACCTCCCTGATTTCAACAATGAGCTTTCCAGCACTCCGCTAAAGGCCATTCAAGAATCTTCTGGCATAACCTCAGCTCTACCTGACAGACCCTCAAGTCCTGCAACTACTGAACCTGAAGTTTTCACCATTCTGGATGAGGAGGTGCTTTCTCCTGTTTCCTCTCACAACCTTTATCAAAAGAACTTCCAAAAGGACCTAATTGGCTCTCCAGTGGCCAGCAAAGTATCCTCACCCATCAGGTGGCCTTTAGAAAGGTTCATGCGAGGTAACGTAAATTTGGTGTCAAACAGAAAGACAAGGTATGGCAGTCAATGTCATTCCACTGGGTCCTTGATGCACTATGAATTTGGAGGTTACAGAGAAACCTCAATGAACAGCACAGTCTCGGACCGCTTCCTAATGTGCCAAGACTCTGCGAGCAGCAGTCTGATGGAGGTGGAAATCAATGTGGACGGGGATCCCTTAGATGACACATTGATCTCTTCAAATCAAGACCATCACTGGTGTAATGACCTCAGAAACGGCTCCAACCAGCCTTCCCCGTATCACTTACCAAGACTTGAACCATCCCATCTCCACAAACTCTCATATCATCCTTCTCCCGTTCGTTCTCATTCAACGGACACTTCAGCAATTCACAGACACTACCAGTCTCCATCATCACACCACAGTCTAACCTCCAGTACTGTCGATCAAAACAAATCCCATCCCAGGAGATTTCCACTTGGCACTCACAGAATAGACACAACAGAGGAAGGGCACCAGGAAACAAGATACCAAAGTGGCTGTAAAGTTGAGCATTTGCCAAAAAGCTCTTTGTCCTTCGAATGTCTTGAAAGGCAAACTTCATTAGAAAAAGACTTGTATACACCTATATCAGACATTGACGTGATTTGCAACTCTGTTGCATTACAAGACCACAGAGCTCCTATAAACTCATATTCTCCGCAAAAACGCCCTCCTCCGATCTCCCCAGTGTCCTCCAATACGTGCAAGTCCAAGAGTCTCGGAGACTTGACCTCTGAAGACATTTCTTGTAACTTCCAAAGCAAGTACAAGTTCATCAGCCGAAGTTTTGTCACTCCTGCGATGCGAGACCAAAGACGGATGTGTGGGTTGGCCGGTCGACCGAAGTCGTTGGACCCCTTAACTGAGCAGCTTCGCAAGCTCGTGACCTTAGAACATGAGGACTATCCGCATGCCCCCTCCTCTTCTCAGCCCACCACTAAACTTCCTACAGTCCTTCAAAGTTCAACTGAGGATCCCGGAGATCCTCCACCCTTCCTATCAAGGCGGCTTTCCTCCCGGAGTCAAAGTCGTGTACGTCACATAGCCAATCGTGCACGTGAGAAACAGCAAGACGCCTTGAAACACCGGCCTCTTGAGGGCTCCACAGACGTAGTTCTCCGTATTAAGCTCTCTTCCCAAAATCCTCCACCGAACAGGCATTCTACAGGCTCGTATATCGCCGGTTATCTAGATCAGCTAGGTCCAGAGGATAGAGGTTTGCCTGAAGGTGCCTGCACTACGCTACGCTATGGATATGGAGATGGATACTATGCTGTTGATTCTTTGCTCCCTCCTGACTTCTCCAGCCCAGCCGAACCTGAGGTTTACTTTTTGCTGAGGCTTTGACAGCGCTGTTTCTTACTCTGCATGTGTTTCCCTGTAACAGTCTGAAGATGTATGTAGCAGGACACTTCCAGAACTGTGCACTGTACATATGCTGTATATCACAGTTGGTGGTGTACTGTATCAAACTGTTGATGTATATGTGGTCCCGTCATTCTCTAAAAAAATGTATTGTTGAACATGTGTGTTGTCTCGAGGTGAAAAATTGTTATAATAACAAGTAATTGAATTTCAGAGGACAGTTTTGTTGTATTTGTTCTCTTTATGTAGTACAGCAAAGCCATGAATGGGCTTCACTTTTAATTCAGTCTTCCTGCATATCAAATGTTATTTGTATGTCTATGTAGTTTGTACATGATAAATTTATCCTCACTCAAAGCACTATGGGTCTTCATTTCAATTTGAATAACTGTGACGTTTTTCTTTAGAATAAAGCATGTGAACCTGTGAACATTTCAGCATGACTATGCACAGACCTGTAGATGTTCCTGTCCTATGATTTTGCACAGTATGATTTTGTTGTATTGAATGCAATACAGCACATTTACCTGCTTGCTCTGACTTGCTTGCTTTCTATTAGTCACGAATTGAAAAAAAAGTTCTTCTTCATATTATAAAGCTGTATGTTTAAAGTTTTATTTTTGTAATTGCTTTGATACAGAGAGCAAAAATAAACATTTGTTAGACTTAATGTTTTGTTTTCTTTTTAAAGAGATGGCGAAAAAAAAGCTTTCCCACTTCTCCTGTGCTTTAAGGCATCTAGTTTGTTGTTCTTTTTAGGGTTGCTCATCAAAGATGAGTGTGAGCATTTTCCTACCAATGCAATAAATTTTGAAATGTTTGCCATGGAGTTAAAATGTTGAATGTGTGATTTTTCTCGCATACCTCTACAATATTATTTTCATTGGTATCAGGGTTGCCAGGTGCACTGTTTTTCCGTGAAAATTGGCTACTTTTAAACTGTTGCCATGCGTGTTTTAATCTACGGGTTAAAGGTGGATAGATTTTGTTTATCAGCTATTATTCTTCCAGTAAAATGAAGTTGTTGATGAAAATGGAGTGTGTTTAGGATTACTACTACACTGATTTTCAATAAGAAATTGTTTGTAATTCATATCTGTGACTGTAAAATATGAATTGTATGTATTGGGGTAATTTATCGTATTTAGGCCTGGTTTCAGAGACGAGGCTTGGTTTAATCCAGGACTATGCCTTAGTTAAATTTAAATCGCTTTTATTAAAATGCCATAGAATCTAAGGCATTTTAATAAAAGCGACTTAAATTGAATTTAGATTAGATAAAAACATTACTGGTGTTCATCTTGAGACAAAACAATGGTAATGACATATTTTAACATATGTCAGGGCAATTTTCAGTTAATACAGCTCAAACTTTCACTTTAGTCTGGGACTAGTCTTAAGCCTTGCCTGTGAAACCGGGCATTAGAGTTTGGGTATTTAGGCTCGGGTCATGGTATAATTTTGGTAGGCCACTATGATGGTTTTGTTATGCAGATTTGGCAACCCTGATTGTGATGGATTTAATGTTGTGTTTTTGACAAACCGTGACATATTTCTCCTATCTAGATAAATGTATTTTCTTATAAGAGGTATTGAATTTGATATCACAATCTCTGACAAACACAAAACCAGTCTCGCTCATGCTGATATGTTATACCCGGAAAGCTCAGGTGAGCATTTACAATTAAAACTTAATCTATCAGAAGCTTTCTAGCAGATGTGACCCTGTTGTTGTTTTAGACAGAAGATAAGTAACTGTGACTCAGTACGCCACTATTCCGAAAATACAGTGTCCCTCTGCAGCATCATCTAACTGTTAACTCATCACAAATTATTTTGTAATTACCTTTAATTTTGGGGCTCATAGGAGCCACAATTTGGCCTCCCATTGTCATGTCTGGCCGTTGTTTTTCTGCTGCTCTCTTAGGACTGTGGTCATAACAGATATCCATTCTCATTCTACATTAACACATAAGGTTCAGGAAGGCTGTCAGACAGCAGGTAACACCAAACTGTGCCAATGTCTGTACTCACTCAGTCATGGCTTCTACCGTCTGTGCTGGTGCTTTTGCAGTGGTCCGTATGTGAGGCTGGGATGAGTTTTACTGTGGTAGAGGAGATTCAGCAGGAAAAGTGTGTGAACTTGGATATGTCGCAGCGCTTAGATGATGTTGGTCTCTATCAGGATGGTGATGTGATCATTGGAGCTCTCATTAATATACACAACCTGCCGCCGACCCCTGACCTGACCTTCACCAAAAGAACTGAAATAAAGCCGTGTACCGAGTAAGTGAGTTCTCTGTCACATTCTTTTTTTCTCTTTTATACTAATTTATGTAAAATACTATATGTGTGAGTTCATGATACACTAAGTAGGCTATGTTCCCCTAGGTTTTCCCAACAGGTGTACAAGGACTTTTGAGGCACCAACATTTTTTTTTTTATTTTTTGTTCTTTTACTTTTACATCTTTTATTTTATTTCAGATTTTAAAAATATTTATTTTTCCACTTATTTAGTTGATGAAACCGCAGTATATATGAAATGTTAACAGGATTACTAATAAATGTGCTGTAACTGAACATTTTCTGTACATAACATATATTCAATCATTTATGAACTGAACATTGTTACAATTTCTTTAATTTGTTTCAGAATATTTTTAATTTATGTTCTATTTTTGTTGCACTGTTTATCATGGCAATGAGAAAAAAATATACAGTATGTAAATACGTGTAAAGATCTTACACATCTGTGTGCAATGGCGGAATGTTCCTAACATCCAGACTGTGTTTGTTTGTCCGCTTAAGTGGTCATTGTTCAAATCTTGCACACCACTGAAAAATATATCCTTTATTTTTTTGTAAAAAAAGTGTATTGTGTGTATTTTCTAATTGCATGTATATTTATACAATCCCTGCCATAGTATACTTTGTTTATTATTAATCAATATTTTTTATGTTTGTTTTTTGGTTTGGTTAGAGATGTAGTTTGCTCACACTATTTATAAAATATTTATGTTTCAATTAATTTAATTTTAAAATTATACATTTAAATTTGTAAATAAAATTAAAATGTTAATAGATGTAATTAATAGTTTTAATGTTTTGACATTTTGTTTCTGGGCATAAATGTCTTTATGCTCTTCACACAGGTATGCTTCATTACACCCTAACAACTTCTAGCTCTATATAGTGTTTGGTTATCGTTCTGGCTAGGGGCTAGTAACATGACATTTTTAAAATGTATATTAATATTAAATTGAATTTTACATTAATTGTATTAAATTAAACTACTCAACAGTTATTAATTCTTTGCTGAGGTCTACCGGAGGTTAAGTTTGGGCCACATAACATTTGTTTATGTTGTTGCTGCTAAAACTGTCTATAACCTTTCTTGTAAATTGTCTGTCTGTTATCAGGCTTCAAGAGCGTTCTATGCGCTGGGTTCAAGCTGTGGTGTTTGCAGTCGAAGAAATTAACCGCAATCCCTTTCTATTGCCTGGTATTCAACTGGGATATCACATACAAGATAGCTGTTCCCGATACCCCTACAGTCTAAGATCAGCTTTGTCAATGATCAGTGGCGGAAACCATACCTGCAGCAACACCAGACCTGCTAAACTCATAATTGGAGATTCTGCTTCGACTCAAAGCATTATCCTGTCCACAACACTGCGTCCCCTGCAGATCGCAATGGTGCATTAAGGATACTTCTAAAAAAGTAACTTTGTAATTGAAATGCTTGGTCATTGACCTATACTTACTGCATGTGTTGTTTGTCTTTGTCTTTCTAGATCAGCTATCTGGCTAGCTGCCCGTGTCTCAGCAACAGACAAAAATACCCCAATTTCTTCCGCACTGTCCCCAGTGATGCTTATCAGGCACGCACGATGGCTCAAATGGTTAAACGCTTTGGCTGGACGTGGGTCGGAGCCATGGTTGTTGATAATGACTACGGCCGTGGGGCAGTGCAGGTGTTTGAAGAGGAAATTAAAGGGATGGAAATTTGCTTGGCTTTCTTTCACACCATCTACAGGGAGCAGCTGGCCAAGGATGTTGACCGTGCAGCGACGACGGTGCAAGCCTCATCTGCCCGTGTGATCCTTGTATTTGCATGGTACGCAGATGTGGAGGCTTTTCTGTTGGAGTTGGTTCGTAGAAATGTGACCGACAGGCTGTTTCTGGCCAGTGAGATCTGGAGCACCAGTGGGCATCTCTTGAGCAATCCTCAGCTCTACACCATCTCCAAGGGAACTCTCGGTGTGGCTTTAAGATGTGCACACATACCTGGCTTTGATGCACATCTCCGACAGCTACATCCTTCCCGTTACCCTAAAGATGCCCTGTTGAAGGCTTTGTGGCAGAATATATTCACTTGTAGCCTTCAAAAGAACTCTTCCACAGGTTTTCAGAAGAGCCTCTCTCCCTGCAGCGGCACGGAGAGTCTGAAAGGAATGAACCGTCAGTTTACAGACACCTCTTCCCTGAGAGTGACGTATAATGTGTACTTGGCTGTGTATGCTGCTGCCCATGCAGTGCATTCTCTGTTGACCTGCACAACACAAAATAACTCAGACCCTGAAAGAAAACCACAGTGTTCCTCTCTGGATAGCATCACTCCAGCACAGGTATGCACATCAATTGTTATAGGCTATGTATATTTGAAGAGTTTGGTTCCAAAATAAGATCTTTCAAAAATCATGTTTTTTATTATGTTATCATGTTTTTATTGTGTTTTATTGTGTTAGTTAGCTGTATTTTTTTAGTTATTATGGCTTAAATCAAAACAAACCAACTGTAGTTTGATTGATATTAATTGGAATGCACAATAAAAAACATCTAATTTTGGAACCAAACTCTTCATTTACAGTATGTGTAAAAGTCTTAGCTCACCAACAGCTCCACCATGATTATCCATATATTTTCTCTTTTAAGATGCAAACAGAAAATATAGGAAATATGCCTACACAATAATAATAATAAGCTACAAAATGTCTTCTTGTAAGAGTAAGTATTATCGTTTTATTCCAATTTGGAGTCAGGTTTCTCATATTGCTTAAGTGTAATGAATCTAAAAAAAAATTCTGTTTTCAAACTTCATGCAAATATTATCTGAATTTTTTGGTTGTATTCTAATAAAGACACTGAGAAATAATCATGGTACTTAAACATCATTGCTGAAATCTAATGCCTAAGACCTTTGCACAGTATGTATTTGGAAATTAAGACACGTCTTTGCATTGAATAAAATATCAAACCAAGTAGCATTTGTAAAAAGATACATGAACATGCTGTTTGAATTTAAGACTAAAGGGTATTCTTAGAACATGTTTGTGTACCTGTGGTTACCTCTGCTAGTACACCTGTGTAAACTTTAAACCTAACTGACTTCATACATTCTTTAACAATTACCTTGGGACTGGCAGGTTAAAAGTTGTTTCCAAAATTTGGTTTGTTCTATTCAAAGTGTATTATAAAAAATATGTTTTGGGATATTTTAGACCGACTTTGCAGTTGGTCTAAAACATGTTGTTCTGTCTGTCTTTTTAAAAGCTTTTACAGCACATTGAACAAGTTAATTTCACCACTCAGTTAGGAGAGAAGTTTTATTTCCAGGATGGAGGCATCCCGCCTGTCTATGATCTGGTGAACTGGCAAAGAGCTCCTGATGGTTCTCTCCATTATGTGACCATCGGTAAAGTGGAGGGAAACCAGCTTATCATTAATGAATCTGCTATTATATGGCCTGGAGACTCAGGAAAGGTAAGAGATGCTTGTAATATTTTATTGGATTTGACAATGTAATATGACTGAAGATCACTCCAAAATGAATCAAATATGTATCACTGTAATTTCTAACTTTGCGTTTTTGTATTGTTTTCTAGTAGAAATATCTAAATATTCTTAAATCAAGACACATTTACTTGAGAAGCATGCAAAATGAGCTGAGTTGTGTTCTGAAAAATCAAAATTGAGCATAATTATAATAGAAATAATCTTGAATTACTGTACGTAAAAAAAGATTATCTTGAATTAAGTACTTAATAAAGAGGTCAAACCTAACTTTGTATTATTTTTCTTACTCCATTGGAAAATATTTTCTCCTGTTTTAAACTGATTGAGTAAATCAAATGTATCTTGATTTGACAATTTTTAGGTATTTTTACTGGAAGACAAGTAGGAACAATTCCAAAAAGAAATGATTTTTTGTCTACAGACTTTGTGGAAAAACTATTTACATTTAATTGATCTAGAATGTTTAGATCTTTTATTTATTTCAGTCTTATATATTTCATCTTCGCAGGTGCCTGTATCTGTTTGCACAGCTGAGTGTCCTCCTGGGACACGTAAGGCCATTAAGAAAGGTTTGCCTGTGTGCTGCTTTGACTGTCTGCCCTGCACTGATGGTGAAATCAGCAACATCACAGGTTATTATTCTTTCCTCATTCATATGAACAAAACATAAACACCTGATCAACTTTTGAAATCAATAAATAACACAAAACATGTGAAAACGTTCTCCCCCAGGTGCTGTGAAATGTTATCGCTGCCCCCCAGAGTTCTGGTCTAATAGTTTCAGAAACGAATGTGTGCCCAGAGAGACTGAGTTTCTCGCCTTTACAGAAACAATGGGCATCACATTGTCAAGCGTGGCTGTTTCAGGTGCACTTATGACATCTACAGTGGCTGTTATTTTCCTGTACCACAGAAACACTCCCATTGTTAAGGCCAACAACTCTGAACTGAGCTTCCTGCTCTTGCTGTCACTCAAACTCTGCTTCTTGTGCTCGCTGGTGTTTGTAGGCCAGCCCTCGCTTTGGTCATGCAGGTTACAACAGGCCGCGTTTGGGATCAGTTTTGTCCTGTGCATCTCCTGCATTCTGGTCAAAACCATTGTGGTTCTAGTTGCATTTCGCTCGGCTAGACCTGGATCCTCGGCTCTTATAAAATGGTTTGGACCCGGTCAGCAGAGAGGAAGTGTTTTGCTGTGCACCTGTGTTCAAGTGATTATCTGTGCCATGTGGCTCTCCGTCAGTCCACCTTCACCTCGCCATAACTATGGAATCCAGGGGTCAAAGGTCATCCTGGAGTGCACGGTGGGATCAGTTGCAGGATTCGCCACTGTACTGGGCTACATTGGCTTTTTGGCTTCTGTCTGCTTTTTGTTGGCTTTCTTTGCACGGAAGCTTCCGGATAATTTTAACGAGGCCAAGTTTATTACATTTAGTATGTTGATATTTTGCGCTGTGTGGATTGCATTTGTGCCAGCGTATGTCAGCTCTCCAGGGAGGTACAGCGTGGCTGTGGAGATTTTTGCCATCTTGGCCTCTAGTTTTGGACTTTTGGTTTGCATATTTGTCCCAAAATGCTACATTATTTTGCTCAAGCCAGAAAACAACACTAAGAAGTTTCTTATGGGAAAAACATAATTGTGCTTATGAAAAAAAATGTATTTAGTATGTTCTGTGTTTCTCGATAATAAAGCTATTCTGAGTCAGTCCTGTCTCTTTCTGTCATTTATTTAGTCTAACAAAAAACAAGCAGAAACTATTTCATAACCACAAAGATTTATTTATTATGCACAATGCATATGAAGTTAACGTCATATACACAGTTTCAAAAGATCGACGGCAACTTATCACTGAAAAACACAATGTTTCAAATTGGTGTTGAATGTAAAATATAAGTGTAGCCTAATTGTAGTAATACATTTAAAAGTGTTTCACTTAGCTTTTAAATAATGTATTAAAATATGTGTGTGTTAAAGGTTTCTTCTTATTTAGCTTTTTTTTGCTCTTTTACATTAGCAATTTAGTGGACATTTCATATTTCACACATACGAATGCAAAACAGATATTGTCATCTGCTTAAATGAACTTTATTGTAAATCATAACAAATTGACAGTAACGTGTATCATGAATACTTTCTGCATATGTCTATAAGCAGGAGACAGTTTCAGAGTTGTATAGAGATATAACAGGTAACATGCAAAACTATTTCTTTTCTGTGCCTCTTCCCATTAGGGCTTTTTTAGTGTTTCTCTCTGGATGTAAGAGGATGATGTAGCACTTTGGTGCAAATATAGCCACCAGTAATCCAAAACTTGAAGCCAGGATGGCAAAAATCTCCACAGCTACTGCATATTTCCCTGGTGAGCTGACATATGCTGGAACAAATGTGATCCACACAGCGCAGAAGATCAACATGCTAAATGTTATGAACTTTGCTTCATTAAAACTATCAGGAAGGTTTCTTGCCAGGAAAGCTAACAGAAAACTAACAGCTGCCAGAAAGCCAATGTATCCCAGCAGCACAGCAAATCCAACCACTGAACCAATAGCACATTCATACACTATTTTAGAGGTGATATACTGACTGTTTTTATGGGGTGTTGGAGATGCAGTTGATAGCCAGACAACACATATTGCCACCTGGAGAGCAGTTAGTACCAAGACTGTGCCTCTTTGTTGAGCTGCTCCAAACCATTTCATTGCATTTTTACCTTCTGGCCGAGATGACTTGAACACGGCTATTACCACCATAGTCTTGACCAGAATGCTGGAGACGCACAGAACAAAACTAATGCCAAACACAGCATGTCTCAACTGACACGTCCACAATTGTGGACGACCAATAAACAGCAGCACACACAGAAAACACAGTTTGAGTGACAGCAGCAGCAGGAAGCTGAGCTCTGAATTATTGGCGCGCACTATAGGTGTGTTTCTGTGATGAGCGAAGATGATCATCACAAGAGCACAGAAGCAGGTGCCGAGCAGTGAAGCAGTGGTCAGAGAGATGCCCAGAGGTTCCTCATAGGACAGATACTCCACTTCTTTAGGGATACACTGATCCTTATCTGGATTGGACCAGAACTCATCTGGACAAACTGTGCACTCATTTGCATCTGTGAGGTGTAAGACAGAGACTTTAGGAGGAAGTTACATGGAAATAGTAGCAACATTGAATTCTTTATAGGAATCATAATTTCCTCACCAGTTGTGTTAGAAATCTCTCCATCTGCACATGGCAGGCAGTCAAAGCAGCAGACAGGAAGGCCCTTCCTCCTGGCTCGTCTGGTGCCTGGAGGGCAGCTCTCACTACACACAGACCGCGGAGGCTGTCAGGGACATCATCTGTTATCATTTAGTTAATACAGTTATCTTTAATAGCACAAATAATTTAAAACTAATCCTTAAAGTGTGGTTATTGAAGTGTTAGGAACAGTGTTTGAAATTAACACCTGTCAACCAGCAAAATGCGGGTAAAAATCAACTGTGGCGCATAAAGCTGTCAAATCACTATTTTTGATTCATAAATGATGTTCACTCATTCATAAATTCGTGTAAGTAATCTGCATGAATTTAGCTCTAATACGTGTGCGTCATTGTGATATATATCCATACAATAGAGACTAATTGCTAATTTCTGTTTTTTTTTTAATAAAAATTATGAATGCCCCGTAACTTAAAATATCAGAAGCCATATTGGTGGTTTGTGAAAAGGTTTATTTCAAACCCTTGTTAGGAAATAAAAAATGTAATTAGTGTAGAAAAAAAACAATACAATTGAAAGTCCCCGCTGTACCAGAAAGACTTGGATTTGGAAATTCACATTATGCTAACTTGGCATTATACTATGTTAACATTATATTATCTTCTTATACATAATAATGTGGTAACACTTTACATTAAGGTTCCCTTTATAATGCATTTGTAAATGTGTTCATTAATGATTAATAAGTCATTTACAAATGCATTATAACGCAGTTATAACTGCGTAAATATAAAGAGATTCTAACGAAATACCTGCCAAATAGTGAGCCATTTTGAACTCACATGTTATAAATTCATAATAAATGTATTCATTCATTATTTATTTGCAAAATAGGCAGTCAGACTGGAGACTGTAGGATGTTGTGTTGGTCTTTCTTCTTCTTATTTATTTCATATCTTATGTCACTTTTCAAACCATGTTGCTTACTTGATCCGATTCCTAATGTCCCCCAGAATGCCTTCAGATCATGATGCTTATCCAAAGTAGTTTTTTCTTGTTTACCAACATAAATTCATCAAACTTTTGATCACTTTTTAACACTAAATGCACAAAGGTAGTTGTAAACTTGTTTGTTTATTATGTTTTATTAATGATTCAATTACTTCCAATAGTTAATAAACTATTTTGCAAACAACAACAAGATAATAATGAATCTGCTCTCGAGTCAAATAAATAAATGTGAGTTCAAAATGGCTCACTATTTGGCAGGTATTTTGTTAGAATCTCCCTTTTTATTTATGGAGTTATAACTGCTTTATAATGCATTTGTAAATGACTTATTAATCATTAATGAACACATTTATAAATGCTTTATGAAGGGAACCTTAATGTAAAGTGTTACCAATAAGGTTAGTAGTGGTATATTATTAATCACAAGAAATATGGAAAGCATTGCTCTATCCATAACATTTTGAAAAGTAAATGTCTTAACATGAAATGTTACTTACTTTTCTTGTCTCAGAGTTCCAGTATAATGCATCTTCATTCAGTGTGAGCACTTTCCCTGTTGCTGCCCCTTCATCCACCACACCGACTGTGTAAACCTTTATTGACCCATCAGAGCTCGGCTGCCAGTTCATCACATCATAGATGGCCAGAGCATCTCCATTCTTATCAAATGACATACGGTCCCCAAAACCTGTGGTGAAATTCACTTTCTGTAGGTAGTGAACCAGCTGCACATTTTACAGAAAGGACAGTTGTTAAATGTAAATGTGATTTTTTTAAATACAGTATATATTTTTTGACAATCTTTTTTCTATTTCTTACCTGCCAGGGCTGCAGGTTGGTTATGTCAGCACATGTATTCTCATTGAATGGTCCTCTCCCCTCCTCACACTGCATCAGGTCATGAAGTGCATGTGCCAGAGCATAAACTGCCTTATACACATTATAGGCTGGTCTCAGCCCTGAAACATCAGTGTACACTGTATTTGTGCTGTATAAATCTTCCTCTCCTGAACAGACCTTTTTAAATTGCTCTCCATCTATTTCTCTACCCCCTGTTTCAAAACTACAATCAAACATATTCTCCCAGAAAATCCTCAACATGTTATTTCTTGGGTCATTACTGGGCCGAAGGCGGAACAAAAAGTCCTGAAGTCCCTGGATCTCTCCACGTCTGATGGCGATGCCCAGTGTGCCCCTTAGAAAGGGCAGGAAACGCTGAGTGTGAAAAACAGGAGAAGTGGCCCAAGCTTCACTTGCAATCCACTGCAAGTCTGTCATGTTCTGCATCAATACCTCATCCATTAAGGGCATCAGATATGAAGAAGTAGAAAAAACAACCACCACTTTAGCCGTAGAAGCCTGAATCACTTCCACTATGCGCAGAATATCCCTGCGGTTGTTATCATGAGGCAGCATTTCGGAAAAAGCCACACAGCCCCCAAACAGCTGCATCTCTTGATGTAAGGACTGAGCTGCGTAGATGCCATAATCATCATCACTGTAGAGGAGACCTACCCATGTCCATCCAAAATGTCTCAAGATCTGCATCATAGCCCTCACCTGGAAGGCATCGCTGGGGATAGTTCTGAAGAAGGACGGGTACTTTTTTCTGTCACTCAAACAGGAGCAGGTGGCATAGTGGCTAACCTAATGAGGGTACAGATTAGATGGAGAAAGTGAAGAAAAGCCAAAAAACAACATTTTTTATGATTGATTATGATTGAGAATTAGAAAGTTGTGTAAAAACTGCAAGAACTGCATAGCATAAATGCATGTCATATCCATTTTTACTTTTTTCATCCCATTTTACCATAGGCACTCGAAACAGCCCCAGCACACTGGAGATTGCAATCGAGGGAGTGGATCCTGGATCTCCCACAATTCCAATGACTGGTGGTGGTCCAGTACAGTCGAGGTTGGAGAAGGACTCTCCTGTCCCACTGACCAAAGCTATGGCAGCCCGGAACGCCATTCCCAACATAACACAGTTGTCATACAGATGATAACCAAGGGTGATGTTTGGCAGCAAGTTGGGATTCTTATTGATTTCTTCTATAGCAAAAATCATAGTTTGTGCCTGCTGGAAACTTTCCATATCAAATCTTCACAAAGCAAGAGAAATGATATTGATACTAAAGAAGGAATAATTAGTGGACAATAAAACAGAAGCACCAACACATTCCAAAAACAATCGTTTTTTCAATGTACAGGACAATTTGTATGGACACACAAGTATTTGTTGTAACACAGCATTTTTGCTCCCAAATGACAGAACAAGTGAGACTGAGGAAAACATAATTTTCTATAATTACAAAAACCTTGCCGCCATCTTTCGCTTTTCTTTTATAGTTGTGCATTCAGTTTGGCTCCAGACTCACTTCTCACAGTATGGTGGTTCTGGCTCAGTTGTGAAGCTCAGATCTGGAAACACTGTGAAAAAGTGAACCTCAAACAGGCCTCCGAGTATAAGATCTCCATCCTGATACACTCCATTCAGTTTAAAACGTCCCTGGAGCTGACAGGTAGCCGAGTCAGCGATTAAAGCTGAAGAAATACAGTTTAAGAACAGGCATATACAAATATACAGAGTGATCCACATCTCTCTCTCTCTCTCTGGCCCTCTCACACAGTTGGCTCAAACATTTATGATGAATGTTGAATGGGGTGTTGCTTTAAAAGAGCAGGCGGTGCCAGATGGGCATTGATGGAAAGCAGATAGTGACTCTTTGAATCTTTTTTCTTCACTAAACTCGTTTTTAGGAATAACAACTGTGTTTTTGTAGTTCTGTACTTTGCTGCCAGATGAAATAGATAAATACAAAATCGATCTTCAAATGAAAACAAAACATCAGCTGAGAGACAAATTATGTAATTATGTTTTGTTTACTGACCCGTTCAACTGTACACCTACTTGCCTTGTGTTTTCTGTAACAGTATTTTCAATAAAATGTCCTCTAGATGTCACTCATGCCCTTTCCTGTTGCTCCGAGGAAAAAATACAGATACTGTACAAGATTCAATAGAACAAGATTCAAATGAATTAACGTCATGTTAAAGGAACAGTTCACCCAAAAATGAAAATTCTGGCATCATTTTTTCACCCTCAAGTTGTTACAAATCTGCATACATTTCTTTGTTCTGATGAACACAAAAGAAGGTATTTTTAAGACTGTAGGAAAGGAAACAGTGGGGAACTTTTGACTACCATTGTAATTTGTCCTACAACCGTAGTCAATGGTGGCCGAGAACTACCATTATATTCATGGTTCAGAAGGCACTTTGAAAAAATGTTAAAAATTAAGACAAATTTGGGAAAGACTGAAAAAAACCATAAGGTGCTGTGTTAACTTAAAGTTGACATTATCACTTGCTCTCATGTTTGTGGTATGTGATGACTCAAAGTCTAAATTAAAGGCATTTTTCAGGAATGACCTGAATATCTCTCTATAATACAGGTTGTTCTGACAAACACTCCAGTCTTTTGTTCTTAGTATTGTTTTTAATTAGGCATACATTTAAAATCATATATTTTTATTATGTACATAGAAAATGAAGGGTTACTCCATATGCTATTAACTACAATCATACTAATAAACAGGCTTGTTGATTTTTGAACAAACGTAAAAAAGCCAAAGTAGTGTCATTAACAATTTCATTTCACAGTCATACAAAGTAAAATTATTACTTTTCTGTACCTCTTCCCATTAGGGCTTTTTTAGTGTTTCTCTCTGGACGTAAGAGGATGATGTAGCACTTTGGTGCAAATATAGCCACTAATACTCCAAAACTTGAAGCCAGGATGGCAAAAATCTCCACAGCCACTGCATATTTCCCTGGTGAGCTGACATATGCTGGAACAAATGTGATCCACACAGCGCAGAAGATCAACATGCTAAATGTTATGAACTTTGCTTCATTAAAACTATCAGGAAGGTTTCTTGCCAGGAAAGCTAACAGAAAACTAACAGCTGCCAGAGCCAATGTATCCCAGCAGCAAGCAAATCCAACCACTGAACCAATAGCACATTCATACACTATTTTAGATGATATACTGACTGTTTTTATGGGGTGTTGGAGAGCAGTTGATAGCCAGACAACACATATTCCACCTGGAGAGCAGTTAGTACCAAGACTGTGCCTCTTTGTTGAGCTGCTCCAAACCATTTCATTGCACTTTTACCTTCTGGCCGAGATGACTTGAACACGGCTATTACCACCATAGTCTTGACCAGAATGCTGGAGACGCACAGAACAAAACTAATGCCAAACACAGCATGTCTCAACTGACACGTCCACAACTGTGGACGACCAATAAACAGCAGCACACACAGAAAACACAGTTTGAGTGACAGCAGCAGCAGGAAGCTGAGCTCTGAATTATTGCGACTATAGGTGTGTTCTGTGATGAGCAAAATACACATACGAAGCACAGAAGCAGTGCCGAGCAGTAAGAGCAGTGGTCAGAGAGATGCCCAGAGGTTCCTCATAGGACAGATACTCCACTTCTTTAGGGATACACTGATCCTTATCTGGATTGGACCAGAACTCATCTGGACAATGCACTCAGTGATCTCATAATACATTGATAAAAAGGAAAGAATAATGATTATTTGTATAAATTATGTGTTATTATATGATTTATTCTTAAATAATCTCACCTGTTGTGTTAGAAATCTCTCCATCTGCACATGGCAGGCAGTCAAAGCAGCAGACAGGAAGGCCCTTCCTCCTGGCTCGTCTGGTGCCTGGAGGGCAGCTCTCACTACACACAGACCGCGGAGGCTGAAGGAGACATCATTAAAAAAATAAGTCATGTATCTGCATCTAAATGATGTCTTTTAGTGACCATATACATCTATATTTGTTAAATTGAAATGTCAAATATAATGTATTACCTTTCTTGTCCAAAGTTCCAGTATAATGCTTCTTCATTCAGTGTGAGCACTTTCCCTGTTGCCGCCCCTTCATCCACCACACCGACTGTTCGGACAATGATGGACCCATCAGAGCTCGGCTGCCAGTTCATCACATCATAGATGGCCAGAGCATCTCCATTCTTATCAAATGACACACGGTCCCCAAAACCTGTGGTGAATTCACTTTCTGTAGATAATGGACCAGCTGTACAGAAGGCAGTTAGATAAAGGATGTTTTTTTTACATTTTGGTGTATTTTGCTCTGTATTACTTCTCATTACCTGCCAGGGCTGCAGGTTGGTTATGTCAGCACATGTATTCTCACTGAATGGTCCTCTCCCCTCCTCACACTGCATCAGGTCATGAAGTGCATGTGCCAGAGCATAAACGGTTTTATACACATTATATGAAGCCCTCAGCTCTGATACATCAGTGTATGCTGTGTTTGTACTGCTCAGATCCTCTTGACCTGTACATGCTTTTTCTCCCTGACTGCCTTCAGTCTCAAACCTGCACCCGAATATGTTCTCCCAAAAGACTCTCACCATATTATTTTTTGGGTCATTGTCAGGAAGGAGACGTACAAGAAAATTCTGAAGTCCCTGGATCTCTCCACGCCGTATGGCGATGCCCAGTGTGCCCCCCAGGAAGGGCAGAAGACGTGGAGTGTGAAACACAGGAGAGGTGGCCCAAGCTTCACTTGCAATCCACTGCCTGCCCGTCACATTCTGCAACACTATCTCATCCATCAAAGGCAACAGATAAGTAGAAGTGGCAAACACCACCACCACTTTAGCTGTAGAGGCCTGAATAACCCCCACTAAATGCCGAATATCTTTGCGGTTGTTATCAAGAGGCAGGATTTCAGAGAAAGCCACACAGCCTCCAAACAACTGCACCTCTTGATGGAAGGACTGAGCGGCATAGGTGCCATAATCATCATGACTATAAAGAAGACCAACCCATGTCCATCCAAAATGTCTCAAGATCTGCATCATAGCCCTCACCTGGAAGGCATCGCTGGGGATAGTTCTGAAAAAAGAGGGATATTTCTTCCTGTCACTCAAACAGGAGCAGGTGGCAAAATAGCTAACCTAATAAAGGAAAAGAAAGAGAAATGGTACACATATATGTTATTCCTGCTGTACCGATTGTATTCAAATTCTTGCAATTGATGATTTATTTGAAGACACAGATTTAGGATATTTGCACAGGTTTTTGCTGTTATAACAATTTAAATGCGCAGCGTAGTGTATTGTATTATTTATGAATTTCATCCCATCTTACTATAGGCACTCGAAACAGCCCCAGCACACTGGAGATTGCAATCGAAGGAGTGGAATTTGAGTCTCCCACAATTCCAATGACTGGTGGTTGTCCAGTACAGTTGAGATTGGAGAAGGACTCTTCTGTCCCACTGACCAGAGCAATAGCAGCCCGGAACGCCATTCCCAACATAACACAGTTGTCATACAGATGATAACCAAGGGTGATGTTTGGCAGCAGGTTTGGATTCTTATTGATCTCATCTATTGCAAAAATCATAGTCTGTGCCTGCTGGAAACTTGCCATATCAAATCTAGAAAAACAAACACACATTTTGATATGAAGCCATTATAATTCTTATTAAGGGAAATAAAAAAGAGAATCATCAACACAATGCCACATATATTCTGTATATTTTCCAACATCCTTTGAGAAACTAAACAGTAGCAAATGACAAAAAAGTTAAGTAAATGTGATTTTTAAAGAGCAATTTTACATATATGCATATATGCTTTTTCTGATGTTCTCATTTTGCTGTCCTTATTCCATTTGGCTCCAGACTCACTGTTCACAGTATGGTGGTTCTGGTTCAGTTCTGAAGCTCAGTTCTGGGAACACTGTGAGAAAATGAACCTCAAACAGGCCTCCGAGTATAAGATCTCCATCCTTGTACATCCCATTTAACTTGAAGCGTCCTTGAAGCTGACAAGTACTTGAATTGAGGATTAAAGCTGCAGAGATACAGTTTAAGGACAGATACAAGCAGATGTTTGTGATCCACATCTCTCTCTGTCTCTTACTCTCTTTCTTACCTACTCACTCACTTTGCTCACTAATTTATGATAAACATTGAGCAGGGTGTAACTTAAAAAAGCGGGAGGTGCCAAACAGGCATGACTGGAAATTAGGACGTCACCGGGAATCCCTCAATTGTCATATTTTAATTAGCTCAGGCAATTTGTTTCAGTATTGAACATTCACTTTATTGATAACCAATGTGGGCAAATTATTATTATTTTTTTGTTTACAGCCTTACACTTTTTCTTAAGGTGCACTTTTTGTTTTATATGTCATGAAACGCAAAATACGCGACCCAACTCCCTTCTAAAAAAGTGTTCCTCTGGTTGGAGCCTTTCTGTTGTAGAGGACTAGCTTCTTGACTGATACTGATCTGAGACAGTGAGCCTGGTTAGGTTACTAAAAGATCTGGCTCAAATCCGTCAGCTCATGCTGTGCAATTATACAGTAGCTGTCAGTCCATGTCTTGTATGTTTTAAAAAGGTTTTCTCAAAGCATCCTCTAGATGACAGTCTGTTTTTTTTAAGAACTTTGATTTCTTTTATCACTTTATCACAAATAGAATATTCTGATAGAATAAATAGAAGACAGACACACAACCAACATTCATTCTTTTCATGCACTTTTTTGTCTTTTTTGATTCACGATTCTCTAATGGCTAATTGTAATAAACCTTGTAAATGTTCCCTTTACTAAATCTTTTTTGATAAGTTACTTTCAGGAAGACTGTATTATTTTTTACATGTCAAACATGTGGCTTTGTGTGATTCCCATGTAAAGTCCCATCTGAAACCTAAAGTATGGGATATAATACATTTAATAAAGGTTCATGTAATAAAATTCATGCGTTTTTTTAAAGGAAATTTACCAAAGTAAAACGCATCTGTTGATTGTTTCGTAATTGCATGTGATGTCTGTGTTGTTTCGCTGTTGGCAGGTCAAAGGTCACCTCAGGAAACATGTTTTCATCTGAGGAAAGATCACCACTAGGATGTCTATCGCCAGAGAGCATTAATTGACTTTAGAAACACTGCTGGGAGCCAGAGGACCACCACCAGGACAAGCAAACTCAGCAGTAAATTTTGTGTGAGTTATTTGAGGTTTTTGATGTGTTCGCTGTCATCACAAATCGTTGCTGCTAAATTTAACACACACAAATACGCATCAATCAGGAATGAAAGTGTTTCCTTCTCCTGATGCTTCGCATCACTAATATGAAGCAGGGGTTCTGATCTTTTTTGGGGCCAGGGACCCCTCAGAGGTGAGACAATTTTCCAAGGACCCCCGCAAAATGATAACAGTTTGTTTACCACAATTTGCACTCCTATTGAAGTTTGTATAGTTTGTTGTTTTCATTGTGAAAAATAAAAAAACACATATCATCTTGAAGGATTTTAATACCACGTACAGTATGTGCTTTCAAAATGATTAATTTCAAAAAGGTTTCTTTAGGTAAGTGAAAGTGTATTTCATGGACCCCCTAGCTATGGACTGCGGACCCCTACGGGGCTGTATCTCGTTATTGGTGCTGCTAGACCTTAGTGCTGCATTCGACACCATTGACCACAGCACACTTCTACATAGACTTGAAAATTACGTCGGCAATAATGGAATAGCTTTGAAATGGTTTAGATCTTACTTATCCGACCGTTTTCAATTTGTAGCAATAAACAATGAGGTGTCACGCAAATCACAAGTTCAGTACGGTGTACCACAGGGCTCAGTTTTAGGGCCTCTGCTCTTTGCAATATACATGCTACCTTTAGGAGATATAATAAAGCGACACAGAGTTAGCTTTCACTGCTATACTGATGATACTTAACTTTATATTTCCTCGAAGCCACACGAAACACAGCAGTTCAACAGAATAATGGAATGCATAGTCGATATAAAAAACTTAAAGAGTAACAACTTTTTAATTCTTAACTCGGACTAAACAGAAGTGTTACTTATTGGACCAAAAACCTCCATACGTAACAACTAAGAATACTGTTTAACTATTGACGGATGTTCCATAAAAACCTTGTCGTCAGCAAAGTATCTTGGCGTTTTATTCGATTGCAATCTGTCATTCGAAAGTTATGTCGCCAACACCTGTAAAACCGCGTTTTTCCATTTTAAGAATATATTTAAACTACGTCATATGCTGTCACTTTCAGATGCAGAGAAGACATCAAGACTAGATTATTATAACGCACTATTAGGTGACTGCCCTGTGGGCCTATTACAAAAACTCCAGATAGTTCAAAACGCAGCAGCTTGAGTTCTTACACGAACTAAAAGGCACAAGCATATTAGCCTGGGTAAACATTGCACTGGTTACCTATTAAGCAACGCATTCTTTTTAAAATCTTACTGATTACCTACAAAGCCCTACACGGTTTAGCTCCTCAGTACCTGAGTGAGCTTATCTTGTATTACTTTCCTTCACGTTCACTACGTTCTCAGTGCTCCCGTCAGTTGGTAATACCTAGAATTTTAAAATCAAGTGCAGGCTGTAGATCATTTTTCTATTTAGCACCTAAACTTTGGAACAGTCTTCCTTGTACTGTCCTGGAGGCAGACACACTGTCAGTTTAAATTTAGATTAAAGACGCATCTTTTCAATCTTGCATACACTACACTTCCATAATACAAATCCTCTGAGGGTTTAGGCAGCATAAAGTTAGATCAACCGGAACCAGGAACACTTCCCATAACAACTGATGTACTTGCTGCATCAAAGAGTGTAGTACAGTACTCCACTCTCAGCCGTCTTTTCTCATTGTTCCGAGGCTACCGCAGCGAGCAGGATGCAGTCCATGCCCAGAGTTGGTGGTAGAGCTGAGAGAGGGAAGCGGCTACCTGACAAGAGCTGAGATGGTAGAGCTGAAAGAGGGAAGCGGCTACCTGACAAGAGCTGAGATGGTAGAGCTGAAAGAGGGAAGCGGCGACCCGTCAAGTACTCACTACAAAATGGTCAACTGCTATTGGATTATTAATGATAATATTAAACCTATTATCAACCTTTTTACTATGTTTATTTTCTTTTTATTTAGCCTAGTTGTGCAAGCACTGTCGAGCTTGTAGAGATGCTGCAGTTTTTGCCAGAGGGGAACTGGTTCCCCTGGTTGGGCCTGGGTTCTCCTGAGGTTTTTTTTCTCCATTGGATTTTTGGGTTCAGTGTGTCAGTGCTGTGTATATTGTGCTCTGTGTGTGTGGAGTTGTGTTTAATGCATATGGGTGTGTATGAACCTGTGTGCATGTCTGAATTCTGTATGTGTTCACTTTTGTTTTAACTTGTATCACTTTAATGTTTTGCTTATAGTCAATATGTTTCATGTACAGCTGCTTTGTAACAATGGAAATTGTAAAACTGTATATAAATAAAGTTGACTTGACTCGACTTTGAGAACCTGTGTTATAAAGAAAAATATTTAATTAGGATTTGGACCACAGGAAAATTTGGAGTATACCAAGTAGCAACCCTCCACTGATTCATTATCATCAGTGCATGCAATAGCTATAAATTAACATTAGTTAATAAATAATGAATCAACATAAATCAGCATTAAAATAATCATATTACAATATAAGATAATATAAAACTTTTGTAAATTAATTACTTATTACATTAATATTAACCTAAATTAATAAATGCTTTAAAAACAAATGTTTAAATGTCAGTACATGCTGTGGTATAAACTAACATTAATGAATTGCACTTTATTGTAAGAAGTGTTGTTGAAAAAGTATTGTAAATGCTCTGATGCTCTGAACACAGATGGTAAAATGTGAATGAACGACCCGGACTCTGGTGATTCATATGTTTTATTATGATTTTAATTAGATAAAAAATGGAAGAAATCAAATGTATTGAAGCTTAACCATTTATTTCAGCTAGACTCACCAGCATGGCCAAAATAACTTACATGTACTTTGTACACCTCACACACATCCACTAAACTACTGACATTCAGTTGTATGAAATTTACAGTAAAAATTTATAGAATTTGTTTTCTATTTCTGTTGCATAGCTCGTCCCATGACAGCTTTCTTAGTGTTTCTCTCTGGACGTAAGAGGATAATGTAGCACTTTGGAGCAAATATAGCCACCAGTAATCCAAAACTTGAAGCCAGGATGGCAAAAATCTCCACAGCTACTGCATATTTCCCTGGTGAGCTGACATATGCTGGAACAAATGTGATCCACACAGCGCAGAAGATCAACATGCTAAATGTTATGAACTTTGCTTCATTAAAACTATCAGGAAGGTTTCTTGCCAGGAAAGCTAACAGAAAACTAACAGCTGCCAACACTCCAATGTATCCCAGCAACATAGCAAATCCAACCACTGAACCAATAGCACATTCATACACTATTTTAGACCTGATATACTGACTGTTTTTATATGGTGTTGGAGAAGCATTTGATAACCAGACTGCACAAATCACCACCTGAAGGGCAGTTAGTACCAAGACTGTGCCTCTTTGTTGAGCTGCTCCAAACCATTTCATTGCATTTTTACCTTCTGGCCGAGATGACTTGAACACGGCTATTACCACCATAGTCTTGACCAGAATGCTGGAGACGCACAGAACAAAACTAATGCCAAACACAGCATGTCTCAACTGACACGTCCACAACTGTGGACGACCAATAAACAGCAGCACACACAGAAAACACAGTTTGAGTGACAGCAGCAGCAGGAAGCTGAGCTCTGAATTATTGGCGCGCACTATAGGTGTGTTTCTGTGATGAG
>NC_079901.1:12443914-12468968 GCF_024868665.1 Triplophysa rosa | reverse complement strand
CCTTCCACTATGCGCTTTATATCTCTGCGGTTGTTATCACGGGGCAGCATTTCAGAAAAGCCAACACACCCTCCAAACAACTGCACCTCTTGATGGAAGGACTGAGCGGCATAGATTCCATAATCATCATCACTATAAAGGAGACCGACCCATGTCCATCCAAAATGTCTCAAGATCTGCATCATAGCCCTCACCTGGAAGGCATCGCTGGGGATAGTTCTGAAAAAAGAGGGATATTTCTTCCTGTCACTCAGACAGGAGCAGGTGGCAAAATAGCTAACCTAATAGAAGAGACACAAATATGAATCAAATCAAGTCTTAAAAAAGTGTTATATCTTTTACAAAATTGTGTCTATTAATCCATACATTCGCTTTTAACGCTTAAAAAATATTGCCTACATCTTACCATAGGCACTCGAAACAGCCCCAGCACACTGGAGATCGCAATGGAGTGAGTGGACCCTGGATCCCCGACAATAGCAATCACTGGTGGTGGTCCAGTACAGTCGAGGTTGGAGATGGACTCCTCTGTCCCACTGACCAGAGCTGTTGCAGCACGAAATGCCACTCCGAGCTTTACACAGTTGTCATACAGATAGTAACCAAGAGTGATGTTAGGCAGCAGACTGGGATTTTTATTGATCTCCTGTAATGCAAAAACCATAGTCTGTGCCTGCTGGAAGCTTGCCATATCAAATCTAAAAAAATGCAAGAGAAAAATGATATTTAATTTTTGATTTACAAAGATACAATAAATTCATAGATACTGTATTGTAGATCCAACATAAATCAGTCTTTTTACTTTTAGTATTGTTTAAGATTCCTCAATCATGAATTATAATTTTCATTTAATTTGCAGAAGGCACATGTTTGTTTCTACATTTAACAAAGCACATACTAACAAAAACTATATGCAATTGCTAAAAAAGCATTTTTCTTTAGTCTCTTTCAATTTGTTTTTTTGCACTCATGCCCAGCTGTCCTTATTCAGTTTGGCTCCAGACTCACTGCTCACAGTATGGTGGATCTGGCTCAGTTCTGAAGCTCAGTTCTGGGAACACTGTGAGAAAATGAACCTCAAACAGGCCTCCGAGTATTAGATCTCCATCCTGATACATCCCGTTCAACTTGAAGCGTCCTTGAAGCCGACATGTGCCTGCACTGACCACTGACACTACAGAAATGCAGTTAATGGACAGGTACAGACATAGAGTGATCCACATCTCTCTCTCTTGCTATCATACCAATTCGGTTCTGTTATTTATATTAAGGATTGTACTGTATGGGGTGTTGCTTTAAACAGCAGGCGGGGCATCTCAGGAAATCTCTTTATGCTTTTTGTAAATGTAGTTTGGAGAATAGCAACTTAGTTAAAGCTGATGCACGATGTAGTTTCATTTGCTTTTATTGAACTACTCATCAGCTCATTAAAGATAGTTTTACGGTTAAAGTATGTTTTCCTTACGACTGAAAAGTCGTTGTGACGCACATATAAAAAATTACATTCATTGTTATCTGTTAATTTTATGTAGCCTTCATTTCCTCTAAAGATAAAACAGTGCAATGCAGTGCAAAAATTAAAACAAATGTGAAACTGATGTAAAAATGAATACTGAAAATTTCTTCATATTAACACAGTATATTGTGCCATATATATATATATATATATATTTATTTGTCTTGAGTATTGTGCACATTTTTAAAACAAATGTGAAACTGATGTAAAAATGAATACTGAAAATTTCTTCATATTAACACAGTATATTCTGCCATATATATATATACATATATCTATATATATATATATATAAATATATATTTATTTATTTGTCTTGAGTATTGTGCACATTTTCTGTTTGGTCACTTAATTCCTTTTGTGCAGAAACTGTCTCATAGTTTTGATTATTTTATTTTTATTATGTGGATAATAGTAAAAGTAAACAATGAGTAGGTTTGTCTAAACTTTGAATTTGTTCAGTATACATCATGCTGCCGAGGGTGATGGCATGAACATCAGGCTTGTCTTATCATAAAGTATAATTGTGTTTCTAGAATTGCCCTGTAGATGGCAGTGTATCCCTAGATTTTGTGTTAGATCGTCAGGCAAGTTTGCTTGGGTTGTTTTGCACAACGAGCTTCTGTCTTCAGTACACTTCAGTTTCATTTCACATGGGCAGTTTTGAAATGATGTTAATCCTGCTCTAATACACAGAAACAGAAAAATATTTCATGGCATTTTATATTGGCTATCTCATTAATTTTGTTGCTCTCCTGTCATTTGTGCTGTTCAGGAATGTCACCATGGAGTTGCGTGAACACCGTGATCATGTACGTTTACCCAGTGTCCTTTGTTTATAGATATCACCTTTCTACAGTACAGACTGCAGCCACTAGTGTTTAGCATCTTCTACATCGGACAACTATGCTGTACATGATGATGTCATTCAGAATCAGCTTCTGGAGGTGGCCTGCATCCCACAAACCAGTTCAGGTTTTACAATACAGCTGTAAAGCTCAGACATAATGCTTTATCGTTGATAATGTTGTTTGTGTAATATATTCGTTTTTTTGTCATATTAGCCTTTGACTCTCTAAAATGCTTGATTCTGAATGGACATTCTTGTGTTGTTCAGAGCAAAACTCTTAAACCTATTTCCTAAATAGATGTGCTCGTATTTTGTCTATCCACAGTTTTGAAGTCTTGAAGTAAGCTGATGACATATTCCAACTCGAATCAATACTTATGTTAAATATCTTTTTGTTTATTTGTGTGATACAGTAAGTAGCCATAAAATAATAGCACAATGTACAATTAGATGTTTTCTATCTTTCTTTCTTTACAGGAAGAAAAAAACAAAAAGAAAAACATAAAAAAGGTAGAATACAGTACTGTACATGGTATGGAAAGAGTAAGACCATTCTAATAAAGCAATGTCAATGAAATGTACAGAACCCTGAGCTAATCAATATCAGCAGTCTCCTGGTGAGCAAGCCAAAACTCCAATGAATGGAGAAAAAAAAAACTGTGAGAAGCCAGTCTCAGCCGAGAGGGTCGGGTCTCCTCTGATGTGTTACAGCTCCACACAGTAATTTTGATTAAAAGTTACAGAGTAAATGTTTTTGATTAGTTAGGAGAGCTTATTAGTTGTGATTTATTACATTTATATTTGTTTGAAGTTGCAGAGGAATGTTTTAGGCAGGGATAATAGAGGCATAATGTAAATGAGTGCAGCTACAACTTAATTGTAATTTATTGTATATTTTACTGAAATCAAATAAATACAAATAATACATTTATTTAAGCAGTATGCTATCAATATTACATTTGTAAGTTTAGTGTATGTTATGTTCATTCAACATGACAGTAAATAACAATTAACATCAAAATAACATGAAGCGAAATAATGAATGTATTTTAACTGTAAGAATGGCTACTGATTTTATGTATCTGTCAAGCACCAACGGCATCAGAACCACAGTAACTGATTGAAAACTATTAGCTTTGTGTGCCTCTTCCCATGATGGCTTTCTTAGTGTTTCTCTCTGGATGTAAGATGATGATGTAGCACTTTGGTGCAAATATAGCCACCAGTAACCCAAAACTTGAAGCCAGGATGGCAAAAATCTCCACAGCCACTGCATATTTCCCTGGTGAGCTGACATATGCTGGAACAAATGTGATCCACACAGCGCAGAAGATCAACATGCTAAATGTTATGAACTTTGCCTCATTAAAACTATCTGGAAGGTTTCTTGCCAGGAAAGCTAACATGAAGCTTACAGCTGCCAGCAGTCCAATGTATCCCAGCAGCACAGCAAATCCAACCACTGAACCAATAGCACATTCATACACTATTTTAGACCTGATATACTGACTGTTTCTATGGGGTGTTGGAGAAGCATTTGATAGCCAGACTGCACAAATCACCACCTGAAGGACAGTGAGGACCAAGACTGTGCCTCTTTGTTGAGCTGCTCCAAACCATTTCATTGCACTTTTACCTTCTGGCCGAGATGACTTGAACACGGCTATTACCACCATAGTCTTGACCAGAATGCTGGAGACGCACAGAACAAAACTAATGCCAAACACAGCATGTCTCAACTGACACGTCCACAACTGTGGACGACCAATAAACAGCAGCACACACAGAAAACACAGTTTGAGTGACAGCAGCAGCAGGAAGCTGAGCTCTGAATTATTGGCGCGCACTATAGGTGTGTTTCTGTGATGAGTGAAGATGACAATTACAAAAGCACAGAAACTGGTGCCTATAAGGGAAGCAGTGGTCAGAGAGATGCCCAGAGGTTCCTCATAGGACAGATACTCCACTTCCTTTGGGACACAGAGAACCTTTTCTGGATTGGACCAGAACTCATCTGGACACACCGTGCACTCAGTCGAATCTGTGAAAAACATACAAAGCGAGTTGTACAAAGTTGCAAAACATGTGCACCAAATACTTCAATAATTTGAATAATTTTGTATTATGTCTCACCTGTTGTGTTAGAAATCTCTCCATCTGCACATGGCAGGCAGTCAAAGCAGCAGACAGGAAGGCCCTTCCTCCTGGCTCGTCTGGTGCCTGGAGGGCAGCTCTCACTACACACAGACCGCGGAGGCTGAAGGAACATCTGTATGCAGATTTAGAGTATTTAAATAATCTATTCTAATTTGGTAACATAACATTATAAGCATGAGCTAGCATGAACCAACAATGAACAACACTTCTACAGCTTTAATAATTCTGAGGTCATGTTAATTTCAGCATTTATTCATACTGTAATATTTTTTTTAATAAAAAATATTATTTTGTCATTAACTAAAATGAACAGAGACTGTTAATGCTGTAAACTATTGTTCATTGTTAGTTCATGTTAGCTAATGCATTTCCAACAAACACAACCCTATTAACGTGTTTTTGCATGCATTGACCACTTTGTTTTTGTTAAATATTAGGTTCTACATAAACCTGAAACAGGCATATCTGTTACATCACACAGGTCTGATGTCTTCTAATAGGTAGTCTTCAATCCGGAGTCTAGATGGCAGTCTTGGCTTTGCTTTGTAAAGCACGTGTGGTATTGTAGATCAAAAAGAGATACCTAATCCTATTATGGTTATCACAGAATTTAGCATTTTCGATTCACCACAGCTTCTGTCTTCAGTGCATGTACGCACACACACATACATAGCTCAGCATGTTATAGCCATGTGCAATTGGAAGTTTGATCACTCCTGTCTTGGGCAACACCACTAAAACACACCATAACTTTCAGGATTAAAGACTAGAAAAATACTGTAAGCGTGAAGTTTTGCCCAAGTGCTCAAACTGACGTCATCAGTAAAAGATAGCCGGAAGTACATTTTCAGATTATGAATAAAGACTCTAGCTGCATTGCAATCAGCGTTGACATGTGGCATGTGGTGTTAAATGTTGTAAATGCAAGTGAAATGGCTTTAGGACAGACATGGGGCACATTGTCAAAGATAATAGATATGCGCAACTGCTATTACTATGAATAAGAGGGGAATGCAATGCTCAATATGGCCACTAGTGAAGGAAATACTGCCTTCCAGCAAAAAGAGCCAAGCGGCATCCGTTAAATGGTGCGTTCCAAATGGGATATATCACCTTCTGAAAGGCCCTTCAGAGTGAAAACAATCATGGCCGCCATATTGAAGGGTCGTTCCAAACCGAAGTGCTCATAACTGGCCACTTCAAAGGGCCCTTCGTGAATGAAGGATTTGAAGGGTACAACTGATGGACACTTCACGCCCCCATGATTCTTTGCACAGATTCTTTGCATGGTGACGGCGCCTCCTTATGGGCACGGAATGATGACGCAGAAGGGCACCTCATGATACAGTTGTTTGGTCCCCTACACCCTTCAACCCTTTGAAGCTCTCACTCCAGAGGGTAATCTCTTTAAAGGGTTTAGGGCATAGGGATGATCCCTTCGAAATGTAACGCAGGAAAAGAGTGACATTCTCTAGGGGAGGGGCTCTATAGAAAGTTTCGTGAGGCCCATCCCAACATGTGCCAACTGGTGCTCAATCTGTGGAGTAGCTGAGCAACCTCAAAAAGCTAGCAATTTTAAAGTTATCGGTCTTCCCCGTTCAATTACTGTGGATAGTACTTTAGTCTTGTGTGATAAAAATAGCTGCCCCGGAGGCGCTGCAGACATGGACCCTCTGTCATTTTCATTCAAGTTAGTTTGAATACACTTTTTACATTATTGTATTTGTTTATATATTTATTTACAAATACATTCAAAACAGTAGACATAATGTTTTTTAAATCATGTTTAATGAAACAGATCTGACAATTCAAAGAATCTACTAGGTAAAAGGCAATAAGAATGTAAAAGGTAAAGTTATCAGTGTCAACGTTTTTAATTATTTATTTTCAGTCTGTCTTGTATTACCTGCCAGGGCTGCAGGTTGGTTATGTCAGCACATGTATTCTCACTGAATGGTCCTCTCCCCTCCTCACACTGCATCAGGTCATGAAGTGCATGTGCCAGAGCATAAACTGCCTTATACACATTATATGAAGCCCTCAGCTCTGATACATCAGTGTATGCTGTGTTTGTACTGCTCAGATCCTCTTGACCTGTACACAGCTTTTCTCCCGCATTGCCTTCATTCTTAATCTTGCATCCAAACATACTCTCCCAAAAAATTCTAACCATACTGTTTTCTGGATCATTGTCAGGACGGAGGCGTAGCAGGAAGTCACTGAGTCCCTGAATCTCTCCTCGTCGGATGGCAATACCCAGCGTCCCCCCCAAAACAGGCATCAGCCGTGGAGCGAGAAGCACAGGTGAAGTTGCCCAGGCCTCACTAGCAATCCATTGTCTGCCTGTCACATTTTTCAACAGCATCTCGTCAACAAGGGGTAAAAAATAGCTTGAAGTGGAAAACACAACAACCACCATTCCTGTGGAATCCTGAATAACACTCATTATACGTTGTATTTCCTTTGGGTTGTTATCAGTTGGTAGTATCTCAGAAAAAGCCACACAGCCCCCAACCAGCTGCATCTCTTGATGTAAGGACTGAGCTGCGTGTTTACCATAATCATCATCACTGTAGAGGAGACCCACCCATGTCCATCTAAAATGTCTCAAGATCTGCATCATAGCCCTCACCTGGAAGGCATCGCTGGGGATAGTTCTGAAGAAGGACGGGTACTTTTCTCTGTCACTCAGACACGAGCAGGTGGCATAATAGCTAACCTAATGATGAGATGGGAGAAAGAGAGAGAAAAGGGAAACAACTAAGTCATTAATGTTATAGCAACTGCATTATTGTGTTCAGACACAGACTTTTGCTTATTTTCTGACGTTATTTTTGATATTTGGTATGATTCTTATTTTAGGAGCATAGCTGCAGGAAAAAAAATAAAATTGTATCTCTTACCATAGGCACTCGGAACAGTCCAAATACACGGGAGATGGCAATAGAATGAGTTGAACCTGGATCTCCAATGATTCCAATCACTGGTGGTGGTCCAGTACAGTTGAGATGTGAGAGAGACTCTTCTTTTCCACTAACCAGAGCTGTGGCTGCACGTAATGCCACTCCAAGCCGCAAACAGTTGTCATAGATTTGGTATCCAAGCATGATGTTAGGCAGCAAATTGGGATTATTATTGATCTCATTTATGGCAAAAACCATTGTCTGTGCCTGCTGAAAGCTTGTCATATAAAAGCTGAAAAAACAACAACAACACAAAACAAAATTAAGTTGTCAACAGTAACACACTATGACAGTAACACAGACATAACATTTTTTAAACAAAATTTTAAATACAATCTCATTAGGTTATTATAGTTAACATTTCTGTTTATTGAAATCAAATGAAATATTGCCTTAAAATAATTGGAAAAACTTAAACTAAATGAGAATTTGTAATGTTGCCTAAGAATATGTTTAAGGCACTAAAATTATAATATTAAACAAAAAACAAAATAAAAAC
This sequence comes from Triplophysa rosa, assembly GCF_024868665.1. Taxonomy (NCBI): domain Eukaryota; kingdom Metazoa; phylum Chordata; class Actinopteri; order Cypriniformes; family Nemacheilidae; genus Triplophysa; species Triplophysa rosa. The sequence goes on along the minus strand of NC_079901.1, from coordinate 12,460,983 downwards.
ACATTAATCTCATAAAGAAACAAAAATACATAATATAATTACAAAAGCATATAACGAAATCGCTAGAAATTGAACTAAAATTAACATAATTAAACATCTAAAAATAACTCATTTCAAATATTGATAAAACTACTTAGTACTTTGAAACTAAAAAACAAAACTATAATAACTCATATTATAACTCACTGCTAATTACAAGATCAAATATTTTGACTTTGTCCCACAATCATTTTTGTACATTTCATATGTACTGTAGATAAATATACACAAATTCTATTTATATTATATAAGCATTAAGTGATTTTAGTCCTGTTTCTGGTGTTTCAGCTCCTAACATGATTACACTGACAAGTGACGGTGTATATACAGTACAGTGCATTAAAAAGTCCTTTCAGTTGTTGTGGTCCAGACTCACTTCTCACACTGTGGTAATTCTGGTTCTGTTCTGAAGCTCAGCACTGGGAATGTTTTGAGGTACTGAACCTCAAACAGACCACCGATGATTAAATCTCCTCCCTGGTACATCCCGTTTAACTTGAAGCGTCTCCAGATCTGACACGAGCCTGAACTGCTCGTCAACACTGCAGAGATATACTGAGATAACAGCAAGAGGCAAATGTGCAGAATTATCCACATCCCTTCCTCTGTAAGTGTCACTTTATCTTTTACACTCTGCTCAGTGATTTGTCCTGAAGATTAAGTGTGGTACTTTTTTATAGAGCAGGCGGTACCACTTGGGCATCTCTGCAAGTGAAGACGTCATTCTGGGACTCTTCACCTTATCATCATGTTAGAAATAAGAAAATTCTAAAACATAGGGCTAATAATGTAGAATTTAGTTTAGAATTAGGTTAAGAGTCCTTTTACAGGCATATTGTTTAAATTGACACAAGTCACATACAATAAATAAAGCCATTTTTGTACAAATCTGGTGCATGACATCTGTATGCAGATTTAGAGTATTTAAATAATCTATTCTAATTTGGTAACATAACATTATAAGCATGAGCTAGCATGAACCAACAATGAACAACACTTCTACAGCTTTAATAATTCTGAGGTCATGTTAATTTCAGCATTTATTCATACTGTAATATTTTTTTTAATAAAAAATATTATTTTGTCATTAACTAAAATGAACAGAGACTGTTAATGCTGTAAACTATTGTTCATTGTTAGTTCATGTTAGCTAATGCATTTCCAACAAACACAACCCTATTAACGTGTTTTTGCATGCATTGACCACTTTGTTTTTGTTAAATATTAGGTTCTACATAAACCTGAAACAGGCATATCTGTTACATCACACAGGTCTGATGTCTTCTAATAGGTAGTCTTCAATCCGGAGTCTAGATGGCAGTCTTGGCTTTGCTTTGTAAAGCACGTGTGGTATTGTAGATCAAAAAGAGATACCTAATCCTATTATGGTTATCACAGAATTTAGCATTTTCGATTCACCACAGCTTCTGTCTTCAGTGCATGTACGCACACACACATACATAGCTCAGCATGTTATAGCCATGTGCAATTGGAAGTTTGATCACTCCTGTCTTGGGCAACACCACTAAAACACACCATAACTTTCAGGATTAAAGACTAGAAAAATACTGTAAGCGTGAAGTTTTGCCCAAGTGCTCAAACTGACGTCATCAGTAAAAGATAGCCGGAAGTACATTTTCAGATTATGAATAAAGACTCTAGCTGCATTGCAATCAGCGTTGACATGTGGCATGTGGTGTTAAATGTTGTAAATGCAAGTGAAATGGCTTTAGGACAGACATGGGGCACATAGTCAAAGATAATAGATATGCGCAACTGCTATTACTATGAATAAGAGGGGAATGCAATGCTCAATATGGCCACTAGTGAAGGAAATACTGCCTTCCAGCAAAAAGAGCCAAGCGGCATCCGTTAAATGGTGCGTTCCAAATGGGATATATCACCTTCTGAAAGGCCCTTCAGAGTGAAAACAATCATGGCCGCCATATTGAAGGGTCGTTCCAAACCGAAGTGCTCATAACTGGCCACTTCAAAGGGCCCTTCGTGAATGAAGGATTTGAAGGGTACAACTGATGGACACTTCACGCCCCCATGATTCTTTGCACAGATTCTTTGCATGGTGACGGCGCCTCCTTATGGGCACGGAATGATGACGCAGAAGGGCACCTCATGATACAGTTGTTTGGTCCCCTACACCCTTCAACCCTTTGAAGCTCTCACTCCAGAGGGTAATCTCTTTAAAGGGTTTAGGGCATAGGGATGATCCCTTCGAAATGTAACGCAGGAAAAGAGTGACATTCTCTAGGGGAGGGGCTCTATAGAAAGTTTCGTGAGGCCCATCCCAACATGTGCCAACTGGTGCTCAATCTGTGGAGTAGCTGAGCAACCTCAAAAAGCTAGCAATTTTAAAGTTATCGGTCTTCCCCGTTCAATTACTGTGGATAGTACTTTAGTCTTGTGTGATAAAAATAGCTGCCCCGGAGGCGCTGCAGACATGGACCCTCTGTCATTTTCATTCAAGTTAGTTTGAATACACTTTTTACATTATTGTATTTGTTTATATATTTATTTACAAATACATTCAAAACAGTAGACATAATGTTTTTTAAATCATGTTTAATGAAACAGATCTGACAATTCAAAGAATCTACTAGGTAAAAGGCAATAAGAATGTAAAAGGTAAAGTTATCAGTGTCAACGTTTTTAATTATTTATTTTCAGTCTGTCTTGCCATGACGGCTTTTTTAGTGTTTCTCTCTGGATGCAATATGATAATGTAGCACTTTGGGGCAAAAATGGCAACTAGCAGTCCAAAACTGGAGGCCAAAATGGCAAAAACTTCCACAGCCACTGCATATTTCCCTGGTGAGCTGACATATGCTGGAACAAATGTGATCCACACAGCGCAGAAGATCAACATGCTAAATGTAATGAACTTGGCCTCATTAAAGTTATCTGGGAGGTTTCTTGCCAGAAAGGCTAACAGAAAGCTTACAGCTGCCAGCAGTCCAATGTATCCCAGCAGAATGGCAAATCCAGCCACTGAACCAATAGCACATTCATACACTATTTTAGACCTGATATACTGGGTGTTTTTATGAGGTGCAGGAGAAGCAGTTGATAGCCAGACTGCACATATTATAACCTGGACAGCAGTTAGTACCAAGACTGTGCCTCTTTGTTGAGCTGCTCCAAACCATTTCATTGCACTTTTACCTTCTGGCCGAGATGACTTGAACACGGCTATTACCACCATAGTCTTGACCAGAATGCTGGAGACGCACAGAACAAAACTAATGCCAAACACAGCATGTCTCAACTGACACGTCCACAACTGTGGACGACCAATAAACAGCAGCACACACAGAAAACACAGTTTGAGTGACAGCAGCAGCAGGAAGCTGAGCTCTGAATTATTGGCGCGCACTACTGGAGTGTTTCTGTGATGAGCGAAGATGATCATCACAAGAGCACAGAAGCAGGTGCCGAGCAGTGAAGCAGTGGTCAGAGAGATGCCCAGAGGTTCCTCATAGGACAGATATTCCACTTCCTTTGGGACACAGAGAACCTTTTCTGGATTGGACCAAGAGTCATCTGGACACACTGTGCACTCAATTGCATCTGTGAAAGATATACACAGGAAGTTGTATATTTGTTTCAAATAAAACTTATTTATTAATTTTTATTATTTGATATTACATCTCACCTGTTGTGTTAGAAATCTCTCCATCTGCACATGGCAGGCAGTCAAAGCAGCAGACAGGAAGGCCCTTCCTCCTGGCTCGTCTGGTGCCTGGAGGGCAGCTCTCACTACACACAGACCGCGGAGGCTGAAGGATACATCATTAAAAAAATGAAGCATGTATCTGTAAAATATAAACTCTTAAAAGCATACTCTTTTAGTGACCATCATGCACATCTATAGTTTTTTCAATTCTGAATGTCAAATATAATGTACATTACTTTTCTAGTGTCAAAGTTCCAGTATAATGCTTCTTCATTCAGTGTGAGCACTTTCCCTGTTGCCGCCCCTTCATCCACCACACCGACTGTTCGGACAATGATGGACCCATCAGATCTCGGCTGCCAGTTCATCACATCATAGATGGCCAGAGCATCTCCATTCTTATCAAATGACACACGGTCCCCAAAACCTGTGGTGAAGTTCACTTTCTGTAGGTAGTGAACTAGCTGTACAGGTTAAAAAAGTTTTACTTGTATGTTTATACATCTTGTGTTTTGCAAGAATTTGTAGTGTACAAAACTGTTTCTTTTCTGTGTATAGAATTACCTGCCAGGGCTGCAGGTTGGTTATGTCAGCACATGTATTCTCACTGAATGGTCCTCTCCCCTCCTCACACTGCATCAGGTCATGAAGTGCATGTGCCAGAGCATAAACTGCCTTATACACATTATAAGAAGCCCTCAGCTCTGATACATCATTATATTCATTAACTGTACTGCTCAGATCCTCTTCTCCTGTACAAATGTTTTTTCCTTCACTGTCTCCGGTCTCAAATTTACACCCAAACATATTCTCCCAGAAAACTCTAACCAAATTATTTCTTGTGTCATTGTCAGGACGGAGGCGTAGTAAGAACTCAAGAAGTCCCTGGATCTCTCCACGACGGATGGCGATGCCCAGTGTGCCCCCAACGAAGGGTGCGTATCGTGGAGCATGAAGCACAGGTGAGGTGGTCCAAGCTTCGCTTGCAATCCACTGTAACCCTGTCACGTTTTGCAACAATAACTCATCCATCAGGGCTAACAGATCGGTTGAGAATGCCACCACTACTTTAGCTGTAGAGGCCTCAATCACTCTCACTATGCGCTGAATGTCTCTGCGATTATCATAGGGCATTATTTCAGAGAAAGCCACACAACCTCCATGCAACTGCATCTCCTGATGAAAGGACTGAGCGGCATAGATGCCATAATCATCATCACTATATATGACACCTACCCATGTCCATCCAAAATGTCTTAAGATCTGCATCATAGCCCTCACCTGGAAGGCATCGCTGGGGATAGTTCTGAAGAAGGACGGGTACTTTTCTCTATCACTCAGACAGGTGCAGGTGGCATAATAGCTAACCTAATGAGGCCATGCAGAGGAAGAGAAATTATTAAAATATTTTTAAAGCATTATAAGTACCGTGACATTATAATGTGACCATAAATAAAAGCATTATATCTAAAATAGCATGAATGTTGTTATCTGCACTCCATTTTTTAAGTTGTCTTACCATTGGAACCCTAAATAAGCCGAGCATACTTGAAACTGCAATGGAGTGTGTGGACCCTGGATCCCCCACAATAGCAAGAACTGGTGGTGGTCCAATACATTTGTGGGAGCTGGGGAGGGTCTCCTCTGTCCCACTGATAAGAGATGTAGCCGCCCTGAATGCCACTACAAGCTTTAAACAGTTGTCATACACATTGTATCCAAGAGTGATGTTTGGCAGCAAGTTTGGATTTTTATTGATCTCATCTATAGCAAAAATCATAGTCTGCGCCTGCTGGAAACTTGACATATAGAATCTAGGGATAAAAAGCAACATTTTAACATTCAGTGACTTTGACAGGAGAATCAAACACATTATAAAGTCCAATTTCAATATGAAAATAATTTACAAAAGGGAAGTTTTGTAAATCTAAAATAATCAATTTTTTTATATTCGATTCACACTGTAAGATTTTAAGTAATCATTTTCTTTGCAAGTAATTATTACAAATAATCAAATTATTCAAACAAAAAAGGCATTGAAGTTTTTCTCTAATTTTGACTTAATATCATATTTTCTTTGAAAATTTCAGTTTTCTTTCACATTTTTTATTAGGTATCACTGTCCTCCTGTGCAGCCCAAACTCACTCTTCACACTGCGGTTGTTCTGGCTCCATTCTGAAGCTCATGTCTGGAAATACTTTGAGGTGCTGAACCTCAAACAGGCCTCCAATAACAAAATCTCCATCCTGGTACATCCCGTTCAATCTAAAGTGTCCCAGGAGCTGACATGAGTCTGAGCTGGGGATGAAGGCAGGCGATATACAGGTAAAGCAAAGATACAGGCAGATGTTTACAGTGATCCACATCTCTCTCTCTCTTGATCTCTGTTTGACCCCCTCACCCTCTCAGTGCGTCAAGATATTATTAGAGCTGTGAATGTTTTTTTCTATGAAGTAGGAGGTGCCTCGTGGACCTCCATGGAAATTAATACGTCATTTTTTTTAGGGTGGTAAATTATAATTAACTCCAAAAGCACCTTAAGAATCTGTACACTTACCAGTCAAAAGTTACTCACTTATTCATATTTTTTACACTTTTAAAAAAAGTAGTAAGTTCATCAAAACTGGAATAATGTTTAAACTAAAAAATCTAAGCTAAAAATAAATTAAAAACATGTTATATTTTAGTGTCTTTAGTGTAGTCACCTTTTGTCTAGAATTTGCAGGAATGTTCTCCTGGAATTTTATCAAGTAGCTTCTTAAAAATGTGAAATTAGTCCTAAATCGTATATAAATTATATTATTTGTTTAATAGGTGTCCTAGAGAGAAACAGCTTTTGTGTATATTTATTAATTTACTGGTTGGTGTGATTGAATTTGTCCGTTTTCTTACTCATACTGGGTGTGGAGACATGAGCTGGTGTGACAAAATCATAAAACAATGTGTCAATTTTTAAGTAACACTATCAGTTTTTAAACTCTTTCACACTCAAAATTCTATCAAGAGTCTAAAGTCTTCTGACAGTCAATGTGTCACACTGGACTTCATCTAGATGGCAGTCATGAGCTGGACTTTGTGTTCCTAATGCTCATGTTGTTAGGAAGGACACTAGAGTCAAACGCAGGGTAAGCAGATTTAATGAAAAAAATCCCACACTCACAAAAACACAACACTAAATAAAGTCCATAACAGTGAATAAACCAGAGGGGAAACAAAGGCTCGAGAGCTTGGCCAAATGACCGTAGAAGGGGAGAAAAAACAAAAAAAAGAAAATCCAAAAAATGCCCGCACTAAGCGGGAGGTGTGTGAGGCAAGAGAATCCACAACAAGCCCAACCGGGCTAGAGAGTTGACCTGAGGTTCCGTCTGCTGTGAGTCAAACTCAGGGGAGCCAGAAGCCAGTGTTCTTAACACCACTATGGTAATCCATACCGAGTGGTAGCGAGTGCAAACAAGAGTCCGTTAGGAGGTGACAATATAGTAATCCCAGTGCGTAGCTCACACAGTCGAACTGTACGAATCCCTTGGTAAAAAGCCTTCGAGAGGCTCCCCGGAAGAGAACTGGTTGACTCGCCTTAAATAATCTCCGTGAGGAATAACCACAGCTTGAAGTCAGAAGGGATGGTTGCCAAAACAAGGACAGGAAGAACAGGACAGATGAGTACAGCACTGGAGCCTGGACAAGACAAGATAATCAAAATCTAGATATAACAAGACAAAACTTTCAGAGTGCTAGACAAGAGGCCAGAGATCGCCACGAGATAACTCTAACGGACTGACAAAGAACAACGTAAAACACAGGGAATACAAGGTGAAGCAATCAGAAAGGAAAACGAGACACCAGTTGGGGAGAGGGAAAGTTAAGGGGAGCCAGGTGAATCGGGGAAATCAATAATGAGACGTAGATAGGATATCAAAGGGGGCGGGGCCACACACATGCGGATTCCAAGCACATGGCAACTGTCAAGTGCTCGACAAAACAAAAACAGAAGACAAGACAGACAAAACCCAGAGGTGCTAGACCCAAGCCCTGACAGTACCCCCTCCCCAGCGGCACCACCGGGCGTCCGAGGAGGGGGCTCACCTCGACGTTGGTAGAACTCCTTAATCAGAGACGGGTCCAGAATGACGGAACCCAACCCATCTTCGCTCCTCTGCGCGATAACCCTCCCAGTCCACTAAGTACTGGACGCCTCTGCCATGGCGACGAACGTCTAGTAATCTCCTGACTGTGTAAGCCGGAGAGCCATCCACTAGACGAGGGGGGGGGGGGTTTGGGATGATTGCTGGCAGGATGGAGTGGAGAGGAAACGACAGGCTTGACCCTGGAAACATGAAAAACAGGGTGAACCCGACCAAGGGAGGGGGGAGTCTGAGCCGCACAGCCACCGGATTAACCATCTTGGTGATGCGGTATGGACCAATGAACTTCGGCGCCAGCTTGCGAGAAGGCGCTCGGACAGGCAGGTCCTTGGTGGAGAGCCATACCCGCTGACCACACACATAGACTGGCGGAGAGGACCGGTGACGGTCGGCCGCTGCCTTGGTCCTTCTCATGGTTCAGGCCAGAACCCCCCTGCCCTGTCTCCAGGTGCGGCGGTAGCGCTGAACGAAGGCCAGGGCAGACGGGACTGCAGCGTCGGGTTCCTGTGATGGAAACAGAGGAGGGTTATATTCCAAGGAACATTCTAAAGGGGACATACCTGATGCCTAGGACTGAAGGGAGTTGTGGGCGTACTCTACCCACGAGAGCTGAGCACCAAGAACTGGGATTAGATGATGTCAAACAGCGGAGCATTCTACTGAGATCCTGGTTGGCCCGCTCGCATTGCCCGTTGGTCTGGGGATGAAAACCTAAAGACAGACTCGCAGAGGCCCCGATCTGTCTACAGAACTCCTTCCAAAACCGGGATGAAAACTGAGGACCCCTATCAGAGACCACGTCGACCGGCAAGCCATGGAGACGGAAGACGTGGTCCACCATCAGTTGAGCGGTCTCCCGGGCAGAGGGAAGTTTGGGTAAAGGGACGAAATGGACTGCCTTGGAGAAGCGATCCACCACTGTGAGAACCACTGTGTTACCTTCGGAGGGGGGAAGCCCAGTGACAAAATCAAGGGCAATATGAGACCAGGGACGGGTGGGGATGGGCAGAGGATGAAGCAGACCAGCGGGGGGCGGTTGAGTGGCTTGCATTGAGCGCACGTGGATCAGGCCGACACAAACTGTTTGACATCAGCAGCCAGTGATGGCCACCAGAAAAGTTGGCGGATGGCAGTTAACCTTACCCGAGTTCCTGGATGGCAGACTAACCTGGAAGAGTGACCCCATCGAAGGACTTCAGGACGCAGCGCAGCCGGCACCAGCAACCTACCCTCTGGACACTCTGCCGGCACTTGCACCCCTCGACCGGCCTCTACAACCCGCTGCTTGATACCCCAGGAGAGGGCCCCGACCACCACCCTCCCTGGGAGGATGGTCTCGGCCGAAAGTTCCCTCTCCGGGGCCTCGAACAGACGCGAGATGGCGTCGGGCTTAAGGTTCTTATAACCAGGCCGGTACGAGAGGGTGAAGTCAAAGCGGCCAAAGAAGAGTGCCCAGCGGGCCTGGCGCTAGCTCAGCCTCTTGGCTGAACGGATGTATTCAAGATTCTTGTGGTCCGTCCAGACCAAGAAGGGCTGCGCTGCTCCCTCCAACCAATGACGCCACTCACCCAAGGCCAGTCTTACCGCTAACAGCTCTCGATTACCAATGTCGTAATTACGTTCTGCAGGGTTCAGTTGGTGAGAGTAGAAGGCGCAGGGGTGCACCCTCCCATCTGCAGGGGATCGCTTAGACAGAACTGCGCCAACCCCGACATCCGATGCATCGACCTCGACAATAAATTGGTGGGAAGGATCTGGAACAGACAAAACGGGTGCAGAGACAAACCGGGACTTTAATGAATCAAAGGCAACCTGAGCGTCATGATTCCACCCGAACGGCACCTTGGTGGAGGTCAATGCCGTAAGGGGCGCTGCAATGAGGCCAAAGTTCCTGATGAACCGCCGGTAGAAGTTGGCAAAACCCAGGAAGCGTTGGAGACCCTTACGAGAGTCGGGGACAGGCCATTCGGCAACAGCTCTTATCTTGGCCGGATCCGCTACGATACCGTCAGAGGAGATAATGTGACCAAGGAATGTGACAGACTCGGCATGGAATTTGCACTTCTCCGCCTTAACGAATAGTTGATTCTCAAGTAGGCGTTGGAGAACCAGTCTAACATGCTGGGTGTGGGCCTGGAGAGAGGGGGAAAATATTAGAATGTCGTCCAGGTACACAAAGACAAATTTGTTAATCATGTCACCCAGAACGCTATTGACGAGGTCTTGGAAGACAGCAGGAGCATTGGTCAGACCAAAAGGAAGAACCAAATACTCGTAGTGTCCCGTAGGTGTATTGAAGGCCGTCTTCCACTCATCACCCTCCCGGATGCGGACGAGATGGTAAGCATTGCGGAGGTCTAACTTAGTGAAGACCCGGGTTCCCTGTAAAAGTTCAAAGGCAGAAGACATGAGAGGTAGGGGGTACCTATTCTTAACAGTTCTTGGATTTTTGTCAGGATGCATGCGTAGCAAAAAGTCCCGAAGTCCCTGGATCTCTCCACGGCGGATGGCGATGCCCAGTGTGCCCCCCAGGAAGGGCAGAAGACGTGGAGTGTGAAACAAAGGAGAGGTGGCCCAACCTTCACTTGCAATCCACTGCCTGCCTGTAACATTTTGCAGGGCCACCTCATCCATTAAAGGTACGACATAAGCTACAGTGGAGAAAACAACCACCACTTTAGCCGTAGAGGTCTGAATCACTCCCACTATGCGCTGTATATCTTCGTAGTTGTTATCGCGTGGCAGAATTTCAGAAAAAGCCACACAGCCTCCAAACAACTGCACATCTTGATGGAAGGATTGAGCGGCATGGATGCCATAATCATCATCACTGTAAAGGAGACCGACCCATGTCCATCCAAAATGTCTCAAGATCTGCATCATAGCCCTCACCTGGAAGGCATCGCTGGGGATAGTTCTGAAGAAGGACGGGTGCTTTTTTCTGTCACTCAGACAGGAGCAGGTGGCATAATAGCTAACCTAATAAAAGACACAATTTTGAAAAAGAAAGACATCATTTTTATATCAAATACGGCTNGTAAATAATAAAGTGAAAACAGTTAATATTCAACGGAAAGATACAGAACATTATATTCTTGACATCCTACCATAGGTATTCGAAACAGCCCCAGCACACTGGAGATTGCGATACAGTGAGTGGAACTTGGGTCACCTACAATTCCAATGACTGGTGGTGGTCCAGTACAGTTGAAATCGGAGAGAGACTCTTCTGTCCCACTGACCAGAGCTGTTGCAGCCCGTAATGCCACTCCTACTTTAATACAGTTGTCATACAGATGATAACCAAGGGTGATGTTAGGCAACAGCTTAGGATTCTTATTGATCTCATTTATGGCAAAAACCATAGCTTGTGCCTGCTGGAAGGCTGCCATATAGAATCTAGAAAAAGCATCACAGTGTCGGAATTCAGTTACTCTAATGAATCTCATGACATGTACAGGTATGTAAAACAATGGAATATTTACTGCACCCTGTAATATGATGTACTTTTTGTCCCTATTTAATAACAATTAAGTCACAATGTTAAATCATTTTAATACATTTTCAAACATGTAAATTAAGTATAAGCAATAAGAGCAGCGAATTTGTTGTTAATGTGCTTCCTTTTTTTCTTTTTCATTCTGTTGTCGTGTCCTTTTCATTTGCAGTCTTTGTTTGCAGATTTTGGGGCTTTTTGTTCAGTTTAGCCCAAGCTCACCGCTGGCAATACGGTTGTTCCGGTTCTTGTCTGAAGCTCAGTTCTGGGAACACTGTGATGAGATGAAATGCAAACAGGCCTCCAATAATAAGATCTCCATCCTGGTACATCCCGTTTAACTTGAAGTGACCCTGAAGCTGACAGAAGCCTGAGCTACTCATTGAAGATACAGAGATACAGTTAAAGGTCAGATATAGACATACATGCAGAGTGATCCACATCTCTCTCTCTCTTTCTCTGGCTCATTAATGTCTGACAAAGACTGTGTGCAGTACTCATTTATAAAGCAGGTGGTGCCACATGGGCTTCTCTAAAAGACGTCACACTAAATCTGTCTGTCTCGTCATTTGACATTTTCTTAACTCTAAACCAGTGGTTCTCAAACTTTTTCGTTGTAAGGCCCCCTTTGTGTTAAGTGCATCGCTCTGCAGCCCCCATATAAAGACGTATAATCTTAAACTTAGAATTTTAATTAAACCAAAAACATTCAGTTTTTCAATGCTGGAACCTCAATTCTTTTGGTTGGTGGTGTCATTTTTCTGATGTTTGATTGCATATAATCTATAATAAATTTCTATATTTCATAAAATGCCACAAAATCTGTGGCCCCCTGGATCCATCTTGGGGCCCCCCAGGGGGCCACGGTCCCCAGTTTGAGAACCACTGCTCTAAACCACTATTTATAGTTTGGGTAAGCTCTAGAAAATATACTTTTTCATGTTAAATCAGTACTGAAACGTAGTGACCATTTAAAAAAAAAAAAGTAAATTGGTAATTTTTCAATAATTCCCTTACTCTTCTTAAAATATATTGAAACCGAAACTTCATCAAGTTATTTATATCTCTCATCATTGAATAAAGATTGTGGTAGTAATGACAAAAGTATTGGGGAGAAAAAAATGTATTGTTACAAAATATAAGAAACTTAAATAACAAAGAAAAGGATCTTAGAAAAAATGCAGTGTTTTGAAGGAGAGTGTGTGTCGTAAATTGTCCAGTAGATGGCAGTCACCTCGTAAGAGGCTGTGTATCTTTCATTTGCCACTCCATCATACACTAACCTGGGAGGCCCTACACACAGACATACTAATTATACTAAACCTAACCTTTATACACACACAAACACATTCATTTGCTTACTCTAAGAGAGTACTCTGCAATGCAAACTGTTGGTTTTAGACTATAAATAATATACAGCTTGCACAAACCCTAACCATTACAGAAAACAACTTTTACATTTTAGAATGAAAAACATATATATTTACTTTTCAAATGCGATTTTAACAAACAAAGAAACCCCAAAATGTTCCTAAATGTAGGCTTTAATAGATTAAGCTAAATTACGAGATCAGATTTGTCCCTAACCAATTCCATATGTGGACATACAGTAGTGTACAAGTATATGCATCGTTTAGTCTAAAATAATATTCTGAATGATATTATCTGTTTAAAATAAGTACTATACAGACAGACTTTACATGTATTTTTAATAATTTACAGTTCAGTGAGTTTGAATTTGGTTGTTTTCTGACTGATACTGGGAAGGAGGCCTGAGCTGGTGTGGCAAAAGACCATTTGTTAATTTTTAAGTTAGCAGTTTCTAGTGTATCTCATTTGCACGAATATTCTAACATGTCTTCTGACAGTCGATGTGTTACACTGCACATCATCTAGATAGGTAGTCATGAGCTGGACTTTGTGTTCATGATGCTCATTATAGCCAGAGGTGGGTAGTAACGCGCNTCTTTCTAGAAGGATGGTCGGAATCCCCCATTCCTTGGCAGCGGCAGTGCTAATGAAGTTGCCCTCCGCTCCAGAGTCAAGGAGGGCAAACCCAGAATGAACGACCCCCTGGAACTGGAGGCGAAAGGGGAGAAGGGTCCGATTCGAGGGAGAGGTTGAGGAAGAGATGGCGCCCACCAGGACTCTCCGGGCTACTGGTGGGCCTCGGCTTTTAAAGGGCATTGCAAGGCAAAGTGGCCAGCCTTACCACAATACAAACAAAGCCCCTGAACCAGACGTTGTTGCTTCTGTGATGGGGAAAGGCGTAGATAGCCCAGCTGCATGGGTTCAGCGTCGGGAGATGGGATTCCGGGCAGAGCAGGAGTGGGTAAGGCTTGAGAACGCCTAGCGGGCAATGGGCGCCAAGGTTGGTTGACTGGGTTGCGCTGGCGGCGACGAGACAGTCGACTTTCAATTCGCACAGAGAGACTTATCAGTGCGTCCAGACCTGCAGGTGAATCCAGAGGAGCCAGCTCATCGGCGACAGTATGATCTAACCCGTCCAGGAAGCGGGCGCGTAGCGCGCTCTCATTCCAGTCGCACGCAGCCGCAAAAGTCTTTAGTCGGATGGCATAGTCTGTGACAGAGCGTCCCTTCTGCGTCAGACGTGCCAGCTCAGCGGCAGCCTCATCGCCTTGGGCTGTTCGGTCAAAGAGGTGGATCATCTCAATGTGGATGTCTTCGAACCGGGAACAGAGAGCAGCCTTGGCCTCCCATACGGCCACAGCCCAGTCTCGGGCAGCCCCGGAGAGGAGAGTTATAACGTCACCCTGCCCAGGGGAACTCCCTCCGATAACAAAACTGGGTTTCCCCAGGGAACCAGAGTCTGAACGCACAAAGGCGTGATCATCACCTGCCTGTGTAAATGCCGCCGCGTGTTTAATCTCGTGCTCAGTACCCATCTCTGGAATGCACGCATAAAGAGGATACCCAACCGGACTGCCGCTATCATTGAGGCCATGAGCCCCAGCAGTCTCAATATTAAACGAAACCGGACCCGTTTGCCCAGCTGAAACTGAGCCAGGCAGTTGTGAAAAACCTTGACCCTTCATACTGACAGCATAGCTGTGTTCTGTACGGAATCTATCTCCAAACCGAGATATGATATCTGCTGTTTTGGGACCAGTGAGCTCTTTTCGAGATTTATTAGAAACCCCAGAGCCCGCAAATGGAAACAAGTGCTTGTGTCTGTAACACTGCTTGCTCTCTGTTGTCTGAGGCCAGGAGCAGGTTATCCAAATTAGCGCACAGCTGGCTGCAGGGTAAGCGGAAGTACGCCTTCCCCCCAGTGAGCCTCATTGCACAGGTCTTGTGCAAGGCCAGGGAAGAGGAGCATCAAATGGTACTAGTTACCCCTTATTGGCCTAACCGGACTTGGTTCTCGGAGCTAAGGCTCTTGAAAACAACTCCCCCTTGGCCGCTCCCCCTGGTGAAGGACCTGCTTTCCCAGGGGAAGGGGCACGTTACGGCATCCCAGGCAGAACCCTGGAACCTCCATGTCTGGACAGGACAAGGAGATCCTGAGTGAGATCCCCCTGTGGTGGTTGGGACATCACTCAGGCTAGGGCCTTGGCCACTAGGCGGCTATATGCCCATAAGTGGCGCCTCTTCTCATCCTGGTGCTCTTCTCGGAGAGAAGACCCGCGGAGTTGCTCGATCGGGAACGGGCTGTCCCTTCCTCAAGAGAGACTGGAGAGTAACCTCTCCCCCATCCACACTGGAAGTGTATCTAGCTGCTACGGCCACTCATCACGACCCAGTTGCCGAGAAGCCTCTGGGACAGCACGACCTGGTCATTAGGTTCCTAAAGGGCGCGAGAAGGCTACCGCCTCGTCCGCGCTCCGTACCCTCTTAGAACCTAGGCGGCAAGCCTCAAGAGGCCCCCCCTTCGAGCCCCTCGGAGCTGCCGCTCTTTCTCACCTCACGATAAAGACGGCTCTCCTGATGGCGCTCACCTCCAAGAGGGTAGGGGACCTACAAGCACCCTCCGTGTCCACAGATTGCCTAGAACTCGGGCCCGGTGATTCTCACGTTATCGGCTACGTGCCCAAAGTTCCCACCACTCCCCCTAGAGACCAGGTGGTGAACCTGCAGGCGCTCCCCACCGGGTAGGAAGACCCAACCCCATCCGTGTTGCGTCCAGTACGCGCACTGTGCCTCTACTTGGACCGCACGCAGAGCTTCAGAAGCTGTGAGCAGCTCTTTGTCTGTTTTGGAGATCTGCAGAAGGGGTGGGCTGTCTCCAAACAGAGGCTGGCGCACTGAATCGTGGATGCCGTCGCTATGGCATACCGATCTCAAGATCGCCCCTGTCCATTAGGAGTGAGGGCACATTGCTCATGGGCACTGGCTCAGGGCGCCTCTCTGGCAGGCATCTGCAGAGCTGGGGGTTGGGCTACGCCCAACACCTTCGCGAGGTTCTAATACCTACGCGTGGAACCCGCGTCCTGCAGGGCAACGTGTAGGACCGGCAGCCGGTAGGGCGTACGCCTGCGAAAGCCTTTCCCCCTTCCTCTAGGGGGATCAGCGGCTATTTACACTTCCCTTCTTTCCCCACTGGGTAAAGAACAGGCATTTCATCCATCACTAGCTCCTTCCTGGGGGCAGGCTGGGCAGAGCAGCCCTGCCCCCTTAGGCCGGGGAACAGTTGAGTTATCTACCACATAGCTCTAACCGGACCTAGTGCTCCAGACGTGGTAACCCCCCCCCCCTTGGGTGGTTCCATCTGATGTATCCTCACGAATGGTTCCCACCTTGGCAACCCATGACCTCCCTAGGTGGACCTCCACCTTGCGATTAACTCCTTCAGTCCGCACGTTTTCCCATGAGTTCTCCCCTAATGGTGAGACCATGTGGTGTTTCCACTAATTTCTCCCTATGGCAGGTAGTGGTCTCTGCAGCGTTTTTTCCCCCAGGGGGGAATAATGCTTACCCTGTGGCCCTTACGGTGCCGGGCGGCTTCTCACTGTTAGAGAATTAAGGCCTCCGCCCGTGACGGCCTGTGGCAGGGGCTTCCCACCTTTTCGTAAAAGCTCTGGGACCCCCTACCTCTCTTCTGGACGGTTACAATTTCACGCTAGCGCTCATGTCTGACTCGCCCAGGCCAGTCAGTGTCGCTCCGCTAGAGATTGTGACGCGGCTCAGCGCTGTGGTGTTTTCCATAGGAACCCCAATCTGTCGGTTCGACACAACGTCTCGTTCCCTCCATCAGGGAACTGAGGTTACATACGTAACCAAGACGTTTTCCATTGCGATTTTATCGGATGAATAAAAACAGCCGTTGCATTTTAAAATGTAACTGGCAGCAGATTAACAGTTGGAGGGGAGGAGTTAGCAGATGCTCTGCCCCAGAGCCGTTGAAATACACAGTTACGACACTCGATCTCGCCGCCGTGTGGTCACGTCGTTCATGGAGCTCTCAATAGTTCCAAACAAATCTGTGCTTTTAACCTATTTGAATGGATTTTAGTGGGACAGACAACAGCAACTATATTTGCATAAATATAGCAATATAGCCCCGCCCCCTCGTTCCCTTATTCATTATCCCGTCATTAGTTTACGCCCTTCACCTGTTGCCCTCGTTACCTCCCCTTAGTTTCTTCCCTATTTAAAGCCTGTGTGTTTTCTGACTTGTGATGGACTGTTTTGTTATTCCCCCACCACGTTTTGTCTGCCCTGTAACTTCTTTAGTGAAAAGTT
>NC_079901.1:12436320-12440480 GCF_024868665.1 Triplophysa rosa | reverse complement strand
TGGGTGGTTCCATCTGATGTATCCTCACGAATGGTTCCCACCTTGGCAACCCATGACCTCCCTAGGTGGACCTCCACCTTGCGATTAACTCCTTCAGTCCGCACGTTTTCCCATGAGTTCTCCCCTAATGGTGAGACCATGTGGTGTTTCCACTAATTTCTCCCTATGGCAGGTAGTGGTCTCTGCAGCGTTTTTTCCCCCAGGGGGGAATAATGCTTACCCTGTGGCCCTTACGGTGCCGGGCGGCTTCTCACTGTTAGAGAATTAAGGCCTCCGCCCGTGACGGCCAGTGGCAGGGGCTTCCCACCTTTTCGTAAAAGCTCTGGGACCCCCTACCTCTCTACTGGACGGTTACAATTTCACGCTAGCGCTCATGTCTGAC
This sequence comes from Triplophysa rosa, assembly GCF_024868665.1. Lineage (NCBI taxonomy): Eukaryota > Metazoa > Chordata > Actinopteri > Cypriniformes > Nemacheilidae > Triplophysa > Triplophysa rosa. The sequence goes on along the minus strand of NC_079901.1, from coordinate 12,440,098 downwards.
TCGCCCAGGCCAGTCAGTGTCGCTCCGCTAGAGATTGTGACGCGGCTCAGCGCTGTGGTGTTTTCCATAGGAACCCCAATCTGTCGGTTCGACACAACGTCTCGTTCCCTCCATCAGGGAACTGAGGTTACATACGTAACCAAGACGTTTTCCATTGCGATTTTATCGGATGAATAAAAACAGCCGTTGCATTTTAAAATGTAACTGGCAGCAGATTAACAGTTGGAGGGGAGGAGTTAGCAGATGCTCTGCCCCAGAGCCGTTGAAATACACAGTTACGACACTCGATCTCGCCGCCGTGTGGTCACGTCGTTCATGGAGCTCTCAATAGTTCCAAACAAATCTGTGCTTTTAACCTATTTGAATGGATTTTAGTGGGACAGACAACAGCAACTATATTTGCATAAATATAGCAATATAGCCCCGCCCCCTCGTTCCCTTATTCATTATCCCGTCATTAGTTTACGCCCTTCACCTGTTGCCCTCGTTACCTCCCCTTAGTTTCTTCCCTATTTAAAGCCTGTGTGTTTTCTGACTTGTGATGGACTGTTTTGTTATTCCCCCACCACGTTTTGTCTGCCCTGTAACTTCTTTAGTGAAAAGTTGAGTTTTGTATTTTATCCTGTTATGTTTTGTTCCTGTTTTTCCCCCTTGAGGGATTTTCTGTTAAAGTTTTGTTAATAAATGTTTTTGCTTAAAGAGCTGTCTTGGATTCTGTCCTTGCAATTCATGACATATTTATAGCAACATTTTGTCTGGGGAGTAATATGAATATACGATCTATTAATGTAAAATATGTCAGCCAACTCATTAAAATGTTAAAACATGCAGTTATTTCACCAACTGTACAGCAAATATGTTTGGGAGACATTGAAATGAATGGGTTTCAGTGCAGTGTTTGGAACTATTGGTCACTCCATGACGCGAGTTACTTCCACGTTCCTTTCTTACTATGGAGGTCTATGTGAGTTTCTTAACTCTGTGTTTCAATGGCTCTGCTCTGCCCAAGTAATCTGATTTACGTCATCTGAGATTGATAGCCACCAGAGGGAGGAAGTGCATTTTTAGATTTTGATTGATGATCACGAGGGCACATGAATTATAAAAATAGAATGACCCACACTGACAAGCTATTTATAATAAACACTGTAATATTCCATGAAAAAAATAGGAATTGTAATTTTTTATTTCACAGGGACTTTAAGCATTGCGATGCTTCATAGCACATAGCACTGGCACACCGTACCCTATTTCTGGCAATACTTTTACAGATATAGTACACAAAGTCAAATGTTGAATTTGATACAAATTAGGCAAATGAGCCATTATTTAAACCATTTTTAATTATTTTTAAACATATAAAGTAAAACTTGTTGCTTACGGTAAAATAATAACTGTGAAAAATATAAATTAAAGCTTTTCATTGGAGCCTTTAGAAGCAGGACAATGAAATACGTAAATGTTGCAACAATTAATAATCATACAGTCAACAAGTCAAACTATTTCTGTTGTGTTTCCCTTCCCATTAAAGCTTTCTTAGTGTTTCTCTCTGGACGTAAGAGGATGATGTAGCACTTTGGGGCAAATATGGCCACTAATAATCCAAAACTGGAAGCCAGGATGGCAAAAATCTCCACAGCTACTGCATATTTCCCTGGTGAGCTGACATATGCTGGAACAAACGCGATCCACACAGCACAGAAGATCAACATGCTAAAAGTAATAAACTTTGCTTCATTAAAACTATCAGGAAGGTTTCTTGCCAGGAAAGCTAACAGGAAGCTTACAGCTGCCAGAAAGCCAATGTATCCCAGCAGCACAGCAAATCCAACCACTGAACCAATAGCACATTCATACACTATTTTAGAGGTGATATACTGACTGTTTTTATGGGGTGTTGGAGATGCAGTTGATAGCCAGACAACACATATTGCCACTTGGAGAGCAGTTAGTACCAAGACTGTGCCTCTTTGTTGAGCTGCTCCAAACCATTTCATTGCATTTTTACCTTCTGGCCGAGATGACTTGAACACGGCTATTACCACCATAGTCTTGACCAGAATGCTGGAGACGCACAGAACAAAACTAATGCCAAACACAGCATGTCTCAACTGACACGTCCACAACTGTGGACGACCAATAAACAGCAGCACACACAGAAAACACAGTTTGAGTGACAGCAGCAGCAGGAAGCTGAGCTCTGAATTATTGGCGCGCACTATAGGTGTGTTTCTGTGATGAGTGAAGATGACAATTACAAAAGCACAGAAACTGGTGCCTATAAGGGAAGCAGTGGTCAGAGAGATGCCCAGAGGTTCCTCATAGGACAGATACTCCACTTCCTTTGGGACACAGAGAACCTTTTCTGGATTGGACCAGAACTCATCTGGACACACCGTGCACTCAGTCAATCTGAAAAATGAGACAAAGCGAGTTGTACAAAGTTGAAACATGTGCCAAATACTTAATATTTGAATAATTTTGTATATGTCTCACCTGTTGTGTTAGAAATCTCTCCATCTGCACATGGCAGGCAGTCAAAGCAGCAGACAGGAAGGCCCTTCCTCCTGGCTCGTCTGGTGCCTGGAGGGCAGCTCTCACTACACACAGACCGCGGAGGCTGAAGGAGACATTACATACTATTATCACAGTGCATTTAATTTAATTTATTGCTATGCATTAGTGTTAAATAGTAATAATGTAATTAAAGTTTAAATAAATAAAATCATATCTGCATAGGGATTTGGAACTAAACATGCAATGTACATTACTTTTCTAGTGTCAAAGTTCCAGTATAATGCTTCTTCATTCAGTGTGAGCACTTTCCCTGTTGCCGCCCCTTCATCCACCACACCGACTGTTCGGACAATGATGGACCCATCAGAGCTCGGCTGCCAGTTCATCACATCATAGATGGCCAGAGCATCTCCATTCTTATCAAATGACACACGATCCCCAAAACTTGTGGTGAAGTTCACTTTCTGTAGTAGTAAGCACTGTATAAATGAGAGCATGCAGTTTATTCATGCTTGTATTCATTAATGGCTTTATTTTTGTTTCTCTCTAACTGCAATTGCATATTATCTTGTGTGATTTACCTGCCAGGGCTGCAGGTTGGTATGTCAGCACATGTATTCTCACTGAATGGTCCTCTCCCCTCCTCACACTGCATCAGGTCATGAAGTGCATGTGCCAGAGCATAAACTGCCTTATACACATTATATGGCCCTCAGCTCTGATACATCAGTGTATGTTGTGTTTGTACTGCTCAGATCCTCTTGACCTGTACATGCTTTTTCTTTCTCATCTGCTTCTTGTGTCAAATTTGCACCCAAACATATTCTCCCAGAAGATTCTCACATATTATTTCTTGGATTGTTCAGGATGCAGGCTAGCAAAAAGTCAAGTCCCTGATCTCTCCACGGCGGATGGCATCCCATGTGCCCCCCAGGAGGCAGAAGACGTGAGTGTGAAAAGGGGGTGGCCAAGCTTCCTTGCAATCCACTGCCTCCTGTCACATTTTCATTTTATCTCATCCATTAGTAAGTCAAAAAGCTACTCACTACCACTTGCTGTGGAGGTCTGAATCACTTCTACTTATCGCTGAATATCTCGTGGTTGTTATCAACGGCAGGATCTTCAGAAAAAGCACACAGCCCTCCAAACAACTGCACTCCTGATGAAAGGACTGAGCGCGTAGATGCCATAATCATCATCACTTATAAGAACCACCCATGTCCATCCAAAATGTCTCAAGATCTGCATCATAGCCCTCACC